>NW_026990096.1:0-34891 GCF_036417665.1 Passer domesticus | reverse complement strand
TTACTGCAGCTCAAAGCAGCAAAGGATTACAAAAGGAGCAGCTCAGCAATGCACCCAATCATCAGCACCAAAGATTGCAGCAGTGATTAAGAAAGATCCAGCACCAGTGTCCCTCAGACTTCACCATCCCCCAGATCCACACAGCAGCTGGGGGAAGCTGTCATAGCCAAGGACTGCAGAGCCACTCCTGGACACTGGGAATTCCTGCAGGTGCCTCCAGCCACAGGTGAGGCTCCAACCTCACTGTGAGAGGGCCCAGCTCTGACAGTGCTGAATGAACAAACTGACAGCACTTCTAGTGTGGGAACATCTGGTTTCATCCTCCTCTTGGGTCCCTCCCAAAGCCTGGCCAGGGCTCAAGGAGGAACCAAAGGAGCTGACTTTGATCCTTCATCCCTAAACAAGGCCATATGTCAGATTTCATGGCCTTGTCTGGCTTGCCAATACAAAAAGATCAATACGTGTGTCACTAAGGAGTGGCTACATCTATCACAGTGCTAATGGCCATGCATATTTCATCAGTGAGCAGATAGAAAGATAACCTTTGGTTGGAAGGTTCATCCAGAAGTCACCTTTGGCTCAGGGCCTGCTGTTCAGGCCTTGGCACTTCAGGGACGTGGTTTAGTGCTGGGCTTGGCACTGCTGAGTGAACGGCTGGACTGGATGAGCTTAGAGGTCTTTTCCAACAGAAAGGATGCTGTGATTCCATTACTATATCTGCTGCATTCAGCTAGGTCTATTTGAGCAGCATTACTTTGCTCCAAAAGTTCCCTCTTGCTCAGCTCCTGTGGCCTGTGGTGGCAGTTCCTTCAGCTCCTGGTGCTAAGCTGCTCATGTTGAATGAGACGACTCGGAGAGATGAATACAGTCCAGTTTCTTCTGGGACACAGAGAGGAGAGGGTGTGGAAACAGGAGCATTGTTTGCTGTGGCCTCCTCTCTGCACTTCATGCTTTTCAGTGCTTTAAACCAGCCAAGAGTTTTCTCCAAGAGTGCAATGGAGCAGCTGTTCCTGCCTCAGGTCTGGCTCTCTCCAGTCTCTGACCTCGCCTGGCTTTGTCCCTCTTGCTGTGCCCTCTGCTCCCCCAGGGCTCAGTGGCTGCTGCCCAGGACTGTAGGACTGGCACAGATCCAGTGGTCGAGACGCTCCTTTCTCTGCCCTTGGAGCTGCCTGGACACAGCAGCCTTTTCCATCTGGAAGCTCCCCATGGACAGGGAGTCCCCAGCTGCATTCCTTGCACAACCTCCAGGAGCCCAGGGCTGCCATCTCAAGTCCCTGCTGGCACTGGGGGCTCCCAGGTGCCTCAGGCTGCTGTGACACTGCTGCACACAGGAGGGAAGAGTGGCAGGGGCTGTGCTGAATGTCAGCTCCATGTGCTGCTGCTGCTGTGGGGTCATTTGTCCAGCCCTGGCCCAGAGTCAGCGATCAGATCCAGGCCCTGCTGCTGCTCCCTCGGGATCAGCCCCAGTTTGGGTGTTGCTGTCAGGGTCAGCAGGAGTGGTGGCTGGAGCAGCAGGTGCTGACAGTGCCCCAAGCCCTGGGGCTGCAGGGGTCCCTGGGCTGGGCTGAGAGGGAGCTGCCCCTTGTTCTCCCTCTGCCTCATGCAGAGCTGGGCCGGGCACAAGTGGGGCAGCACAGCCACCAGGGAGCCTGCGAGTCTCTTCCAGCCCTGGCTGCTCAGAGTTTGGGCCTTGGAGCCTCAGGTGGGCAAAGGCAGCTGCTCTTGGTCCCTCTGGGTGTGCCCGTGTTCAGCAGTGCTGCTCCATCAGTCTGTGCCCAGCAGTGGGGAAAAGCCTCAGCCCTGCATGGCCAGGAGCTGCCGGGCTCTGCCTGAGCAGCTCAGCCAGCAGGAAGGGAGCTGCTCCACATGGGAACCAGGAGCAAAGGACACTCTTTTTTTACAGCATGTTTTCTGTTATAAGGAAAAAAAAAATTGGTAAAACGATAAAGATAAAAACAAAACCCAAGTGTGCAGTGAAAAATCTTTTGTGACTTTGTATTAAGAGGCAAATGATCTTTTGAAGAAGAAAACTCAGTTATTTTTTTCATACATTACTTTGTGAATGTGCTGATGGCATGGATCCATCTTACTGACCTCAGCAGCCTTTTTAAAAAGTTTTTGGGCTTTGTTTCCAACATTGTTATTTTAAATTGTGGTTGAAGCAATGGGAAATTGCTTTGTGCCCTTCCAGCTCCAAGCAGCACTGGGAATATAACCTCTGTCAAACCCCAAACCCTTCAGAAGATGCCCTTCCTTCCCACCCTGTGAATGAGCTGCACATTCCCTTTGAAACTGTCAGGGGTTTCTTAAAGACACAAAGTCCCACTTACAGATTTTTCCTCTGGTTTGGGAGTGCAGAAAGGCAATTCTCCATCCATCAGCTCCAGACTGCACTGCCTCAGGGACACGGCCCACTCGCCAGCTTTGGCCCACTTGTGGCACCTCTAGAGGAAGAAAAAGCCAAAAAGGAATGAAGAGTGTGACAGATGAAACATCCTTTGGAGATCCAGGCGTTCAGCTGGGACTGTGGAGAGTTTGCGTTCTTGCCAATTGGATGTGTGTTCCCAGCTGCAATCTCTGGGCCTGCAGGAGAGTCTCACTCACCTGCCAAAGCAGAAAGCTCAGGCGCTGTGCTCGGAACGGGCTTGTCTGATGCAAAGCTGTCAGAGCAATGTGAGGGCAGAGCCAGCCCAGCTGTGCCCAGGGCTGAGCCCAGCAGAGCCCTGGCAGAGCCCAGAGCAGCCTCAGCCCCCGCAGAGCCCGGCTGCAAGGAGAGAAACCAGAAACTGCCTGTCAGCTGAAGGTTCCTGTCCCCTTGTCCCAGCTGCCCGTGGTGCTCAGGCCGTGCTGGCTGTGCCCAGAGCTGCCCATCAATGCTGTCTTTGGGAGCAGGGCAGGACATGTACCCAGCCTGCAGCCAGCCACGGCACATCTAGCCCTCAGCAGCTGCCCAGAGCCAAAAAGCAGCTGGGGAGCTGAATGAAGAATTCGTTGCATCCCCCCCAGCAAAGGGGGAACCTTTGGTGCCCAGCCAGGCCGTGCCATGCCCAGATCTGGGAGCATCCCCCTGGCTGTGGAACTCACCTGCAAATTGGGTGTGGAGTGTGTCTTTAGAGAAGGTGCCAGAATCCAAGTCCATCTTCTTCAGCTGGCCAGGCCAAAGAAGAGACTGTCGTCCTTGAGGTTGTCCTTGCTGTCTCCAGCAGCAGCCCCACCTGGTACAGCTTCTCCAGGAGCTCCTTCTCCTTCCCTGGGAACAGACCAGGCTGTCAGGGCTCTGCCCAGGGCCCCAGCCATCCATGAACCAGACAAACAAACCGGGGTGATGGTGGCCACCAGTGCTTGCCACACCAGATCTCCAGCTCAGCTCCCGCCCAAGAGCTGCTTGTTCCCTTCTGCTGACCCCTGCTCAGAGCTACAGGCAGGACAAAACCAGTCTGGTTTGCTTTGCCACTGAGTGCCAAGAGATGTGTAGAGCTGGTACCTGCCAGGCCCCTGGATCCAACTGTGCACATGGATCTCTCCCATCTTCTAGGGCCGAGGAGCACCCTGCACCCAAGGATGGCAGAAAAGCTCTTCTAATGATGGCCTGTCCGAGGGCTGCATGGACAAACACCGCTTAATGACATCTTGGCACTCTGGGGAGACAAACCAGAAATCACCAGTCAGTTGGAGAAGTTGCCCCCCTGTTCCTGTGCCCAGGCCATACTGGGTGTGCCCAGAGCTGGGCCTAAACTTCCCCACGGATTCTCTGTTTGGAGGAGAGCAGGACATGTGCCACCTCCTCAGCAGCTGCCAGAGCAGGATGCCCATCAGCCCGCTGCTGTCTCCCAGCATTGGTATTCCCCCTGTGCCCAGAGATGAGGATCCACCTTGAGAGAGCCGTGCTGGGAACAAGATGCGCCCCCAGATGATCTCCTGGCCCCTCCTGAACGGGTGATTCCCCACGACCAGCTGGTACAGCAGGAGGCCCAGGGACCAGATCGTCGCTGCCTCGCCATGGTAGCTTTGGTGCTGGGTCCACTCTGGAGGGCTGTAGGCCAGGGTTCCTGTGGAACACAGACAGAGCTCTTCAGGGGGATGCTGCTGCTCCCAGAGCCTGGCCCCAGCATCCCCGGGCATGTGGGGGCTGCTCCAGCAGCACACAGGGTGACCGCTGCCTTCTCACCATCACCTGGGACTTGTGTACAAACTCGGGGCTGGAAAAGAAGCCACTGGTGCTGGAAGAGGGCAGCAGAAACCCTGGGCAAGCCCAACCATGACACACAAAGGAAAAACCCACCCACTGGTGGAGAAAACCCACTCTCCTCTCTGCCTGCATGGGCCCCCAAAAAATGTTAATAAGCCAAGGCAAACAAGGTGAGTGGAGCAGTTCAAGCCCCTCCTCCCCTGCACACCAAACCATCCAGGGCATGGGTTCAGACCCCCCTCTCCATTACCCCCATGGGGGTTTTTGTCGGGCTGGCTGCACCAGCTCCAGCCCCAGCCCAGGGCACAGTGGGTACTGAAGGCTGTCAGCAGGGCTGGGAGCTGGCCCCCCTCACACCCCAACCAAATCAACTTGGCTCCAGCATTAATCCCATCCCAGCTGCAGTAGGGGGAAGCCCCGGTGCTACACCCAGGCTGGGCCATGAGATGCCCAGGAGCATCCCCTGCAAGGGCTTACCTGCAAACTGGGTGTAGGCTGTGTCTTGGAGGAAGGCGCCACAGCCAAAGTCAATCAGTTTCAGCTGCCCACTGGCCAGGTCGAGCAGGATGTTCTCGGGCTTGATGTCCCTGTGCAGGACCCCGCAGCTGGTGCAGTGCCGCACGGCCTCCAGCACCTGGCGGAACAGCCCCCGCGCCTCCTCCTCCGGCAGGAACCTCCGCTCCACCAGGAAACCCGAGAGCTCCTGGCACCGCTCTGGACGCTCCATCACCAGCAAGAAGCTGTCGGGGAGCTCAAGCCACTCCAGCAGCTGAATGACACCAGCACACCCACAGGACACCTTGGCCAGCAGCACGATCTCCAGGGGCGCGCTGGTGCCGTCAGGCTGCGGGAGGAGCGCGATGCCGTCAGTGGAGCTGAGGCTGTGCCAGGGCTCTGGGACCCCTCAGCCAGCCCGGGATGCTCTGCATGCCCTGCTCAGCCCACGCCCGCTCTCCCCACAGGGCTCCCGGCAGCTTCCACCATGCCGGGCCCCGGCTCCTCGCCGCCCGGCACGGCCCGGCTTCCGCCGCTGGCCCCGCTCACTCACCAGCTCGCTCCAGTGCCGGATGCGATCCCGCGGCACGCGTTTGATGGCCACCTGCGAGCAAGGGGAGCAGCGGGCTGAGCTCAACGCCCTTCCCACTGCGCTCCGACATTCTCGTCCTTGTCTCCCTCTTCCCTCTCCGCCCGCCGCCGGCCCCGCCGCTCACCGGGGCGCCGTCCGAGAGCCGCGTCGCCGAGCAGACGCTGCCGAATCCGCCGCGCCCCAGCAGGGAACCCAGGCGGTACCGCTCCTGCAAGGCCTCCTGCGCCTTCCCTGCGGGCGGGACGCGGCTGTCAGCGCTCGGCCCGGGGCCAGCAACGGCCCCCGAGCGCCCCTCACCCGCCCCGGCCCGGGCATCCCCACCCGCCCCGGCGGCTGCGCTGCCGAGCGGCGGAGCTCGGGCCGGGCAAGCCTCAGCGGAGGCGGCGGGAGCGGCTGCGCCGCCTGTGTCCTCCGTGGGCCCCGGGAGGAGCCGGGACCGGGGCCGCGGCCGGGGCCGGGGCCGGGACTGGACCCTGCGTCGGGGCCGGGACCGGGCTCGGGCCAGGCGGAGCCAAAAGCCGGCGATGCCGCCCCAGCCCCAGGCATTGACGCCCGCCCAGCAGCGCCAGCGCCAGCACGGCCAGAGCCGGGCTGAGGCCAGGCGGCGGCGGGACGGCCAGGGGCGGGCACGGGGCAGCCCCGCCCGGGGCCGGGGGCGGGCCGGGGGCATGGCCCGGCCCGGCACGGGGAGAGGGAGGCGGGGAGAGGAGAGGAGAGGGACGCCGGGAAATCGACGCGGAGGGAAGGGTGCTCGTCAGCGGGAAAGGGCGAGAAAGAGAGAGAAAAAGAGAAGGAAAAAGAGTGTTTTAGATTCTCTGCTTGCGCTGCTTTTGCTGCCGCCGCTGCTGCTGCCGTCGCTGCAACTGAAGCCCCGGGCCGTTTGTCCGCGTGTCCGTTCCCCGCTCGAGCCCCACGAGCCCCACGGGCGAGCCCCGCGCGCCCCGGGACAGCCCCTTAGTCTGTCCAAACACGGGAACTTGGCAGTGTCGAGCCCAGGTGCAGAGCCCTGACTCCTGCACGCTGGCAGAGAAATCCCCTCAATCGCTGCTGTGCATTGTCCTTGCTGCGGGTCAAGCACTGTCGGGGCACATTCCCTTTGTGTAGGATTCCTGCCTGACCCAAGCACTGCACTTGCATCTGCAGTGCTGCTTTCCAGTAAAAACAGGGGAAGGAAAACTGTTGTGTGTCTCATGGTATTTTAGAGTGTCTAAAACATGATAAGTCACCGATCTTAGAGGTGAGGTGCATTTGGAATGAATGGGATAGAGAAGTAGTGCAACATGGGAAAGGGCAGACTAGAAATAAATGGAGGAAAACTTCTTGGAATGTTTCTCTCACTTTCATTTCACTTCTGGAAAGCTGTTTCAGTTTCCCAGGAATCTTCTCCTGTCTGCTCTTCTCAAGAACCTTTCATGGAGAACAAGGTCAAGCTTGTGTCCCAGGATTTGCCACCAGCTGCAGCTTCTCTTGGCTTTCCACACTGCACTGTGTGTGCAGCACGACTTTTGCAGCAAAGCAGGACAAATGTTTGGAGAACTTTACACATCCTTTGTTTTTGCTGGTGGGCTGTGGAATTGTGCTACTGGTGAAGTTTTCATTTTAACGGATTTTGCTGGTTTAGGGCAAATTTTGGGAGGAAACCTCCAAAAGGGTCCGTCTAGAAAGCAAGTTCAAGCAGCCCCTCCCCCTACTAGTTCAGGAAAAGACTTCCCTGTTAGAGAGCATTTTGGGCAGACACTGTGGCCTATGTGCACAGCCCTGCAGGCAAAACAATGGACATTCTGTGGATTTAGAAGCATGCTTGCAAACACTCTGTGTACGTGCCTGATAGCAGAAGCACACTGCCCTTGGGCAGCCAGCATGAGAAAGTTTGCCAACTGCATCCAAGAGAAAAGGATGTGAAATGTTATAAATGAGAAGATTGACGAGGCCAATATTCAAGCAGCAATCAATTTATTAATTAATATGGTAAAGTATGAGCAATACAGCGCTGGGTACAGTGGGGGAAATTTTCCCTCCAACTGCACGCCGATAGTTGGGGCTTACAGATATTTATAGGGGTACTCATAAGCTTTCTCAGCAGTTTCTGTTCCCAATTTTTATGTCACAATTCTATACACTATTGTGATTTAGTTTTTCTCAGGATGTATCCCAGAAAAGAGTATCCCCATATGGTGGGGTCCAGCTTCCGAAAGAAGAAAGAAGTCTCCCAGCTGGTGAGGTCCAGATTCCAGATGTGGGTCCACCTTTTAATTGCAAGGACTGTAAATCTCATAACAGTGATGTCCAGCTTCCCTTTGTTGAAACTATCAGTCCTTGATAGAGTTGATGTTCATCTTCCTTTCTCAAGCTGCTTTTCACTGTTTTGTTAAGGTGTTGAGATAAGCATGTTTCCTTTTGATATATTCTAAAGCTACAGTTCCAAAGATACTTACTACAAGCAATATTCTAAAATGATACTTCAAAAGGTTATTATTGCAAAACTCATTTTAGCTAGAAGCAGAAAGTTCCTGTCAAGCAGCAACATCCTTAAAGCTTTAATTCGAATGCTCCTAAATCAACTGAAGAGTTATAAAGGTTAATTACGAACAAAGGATAGGTTCAAAGGCCTTCTTCCATGCTTTACTTCCTCAGTTATTTATTAGAATTGTCTTTGTAACTGTCCCATGATCAGTTTCCACACATATCCCAATCACAGGTACACAGGTTGCCTGTATGTACCTGACACAAAACATAGCTTTGTATTTCACAACATAAAAACTAGGTAAGAAAAAACAATGTTATTATTATAAATAGAAATGAATATAATAAATATATACGTAGTTAAATAATAACACAAAAAAATTTGATACAGAATAAAATAAAATAATAAATTACAGCAACATTTTTGCATGCTTTAGGATGTCAGTCCCAGGTGGGCCATGTCAGACATGGTGAGGCTGGGGTGAGCAGCAGGCTGTACAAACAGGGTCAGCCCAAAAGGGGCTTGTTCTTCTCCGTGCCCAGACCTCCTAAGGAGACATTCAGCATCAAGATCACTTCGGGAATGCTTCTGTCACCTCTTTTCTGAACTGAAAAATAGAAAACCACCCATATGATTAAATCCAAACATCATGTGTTTGGTGCACATTGACATCTTCCTCCTTAGCAGAACTCCAAACTGACTCCAATCACTGCACAAGCTCTGGAGACTTGAAGACAATTGAAGGGAGACAAAGAGCTCCTGAGGGCTTTCTGTGTTTTAATCAGCCCCACAGTGGATTTGGGGCTGGGTCCAGGAGCCTCAGGCACTGAGGGAAGGATGAAGAAGCTGCTCAAGGAGTCAGCAGCAAAACTCCAGGTGCCTTGGAGCATGGCTGGGCCCCAGTGAGGGCAGGGAGAGCCAAAGGCTCCCCAGGGACTGGTGTGAGCAGATCCTTGAGGCCAGGAGTGCGGGGAGCCCAAGGCTCTGGGCAGGGAACTGCAATGCTGAGCAAGGCCTGGGCTGGCTGGGGGAAGCAGAAAGGCCAAGCCCTGAGCCCAGCCTGGGCCAGCAGGGCCTGTCCCTCACGGGTGGCTCGGGGCTCTCTGTGGGGCAGGGGGATGTCAGGGGCAGCAAGGACAAATGCCATAAACCTGCAGCCCCTGCCAGCCTGGCCAGGGAGGCTGAGGGAGAGCCAAAGTGCAGCCCCTGCCAGGAAAGTTCCTGCTGTGGGGCCTCCAGAGGCGCTGCCCGAGCCCAGGGCACAAAGGCCTGGGTGCCTGTGGCCCTGCCAGCCCTGCCCAGCCCTCGGCCATCTGTCCTGCAGGCTGTGCCCCCTGTGCGTGCTGCTCCTGTGCCCTGGCCGGCTGCACTCGCCCCTCTCGCTGTGCCCCAGCATTTCTCAGCCAGCGTTTCTGTGCCCTCCCTGGGCTCCCTGCACCCAGCGCTGCCGGCTCCTGGCACACAGAGCCGGCCATGGCCCAGCCTCACGCTGCCACACCTCGAGCACCACAATTCTACCCTGGCAGGGACTTTGCTTTCTCCTCAGCTCCAGCCTGAACCTACCAAGCTGCACTTTGGGGATGTTTCCTGCAATTCCCACTCCCAAGGAAAGCTCTGTCTCCTGCTGGTCACAAACAGAGAACGACTGCTGGGAGATGTGGAGGTCAGAGGTTGTCTGGAGCAAAGTGACCATAAAACAATCAAGTTTTCAATATTCTGTGAAAGAAGGAGGGGTAGCAAGGAAAATTCTACACTGGACATACAGAGATCAGACTTCAACCTATTCAGGATGTAGATCTGGGATGTTCTGAATCAGGTACTGAATTTTAAAGGGAAAAAGCCCTTTAAAGCAGAGTTGTTCAGAAAAGAATGGACATATGTCACGAACAAAACCTTGAATGCACAGGAACAGGCTGTCCCTATGTGACCAAAAATGAGCCAGCAAGGACAATAATTGGCCTGGCTGGGCATGGGGCTTTAGCAAGAACTCAGGGGATAAAAGAGGACACATCACCTTTGGACAGAGGAGCAGGAAACTCGGGAATTGTTTAAGGACGTCGTTAGGTCATGGGAAAGAAAATTACAGAGGTGAAAGCTGAAGTGGGGCTTAACCTGGTTGCTTCTGTGAAGGATTATAAAAATGTTTTTATGAATACATGATTGGCAAAAGGTGGGGGCAAGGACAATCTGCATAATTATTGGATGCAGGGGGAGATATGGTTACTAAAGATGAGGAAAGACTGAGGTATTGAACACCTTCTTTGCCTCCGTTTTCAACCATAAGACAGGTTGTCCTCAGGACCAATGTCCTACAGAGCTGGTGAATGGGCACAGGGAGCAGAACAGCCCCCTGGAAACCAGGAGGAAGCAGTTGCTGACCTGCTGAGCCACTCAGATGCTCAAAGGTGTGCGGGATAGGATAGGACCCATCCTAGGGGAATGAGGGAGCTGGTGGATGAGCTCCCCAAGCTGCTCTCCATCATTTACCATCAGTCCTGGCTCAGCAGGGAGGTTCCAGAGGAGTGGAGGTGTCAGTGTGAGCCCATCCCCAAGAAGGGCTGGAAGGAGGATCTGGGGAACTCCAGGCCTGTCAGCCTGACCTGGGTGCCTGGCAAGGTTATGGAACAGATCACCTTGAGTGCCATCACAGGGCACCCACAGGATGGCTGAGGGATCAGAGCCAGCCAGTGTGGATTTCAATGTCTGCACTGATGACCTGGATGAGGGGAATGAGTCCAGCATCAGTAAATTTGCAGATGACACCAAGCTGGGTGTGAGTTTTGATCTGTTGAGGGTAGGAGGGTTCTGCACAGGGCCCTGGACAGGCTGGATCCAGGGCCCAAATCCAACAAGGTGAGGTTTAACAAGTCCCAGTGCTGGATCCTGCACTTTGTCCACATCAACCCCTGCAGCACTACAGGCTGGGGACAGAGTGGCTGGACAGCAGCCAGGCAGAAAGGGACCTGCAGGGACAGATGGACAGCAGGCTGGACATGAGGCAGCAGTGTGCCCAGGTGGCCAAGAAGGCCAATGGCTCCTGGCCTGGATCAGGAATGGTGTGGCCAGCAGCAGCAGGGCAGTGATTCTTCCCCTGTGCTGGGCACTGGTTGGGCAGCACCTTGAGTGCTGTGTCCAGTTCTGGGCCCCCCAATTTAGGAAGGACATGGAGGGGCCGGAGCATGTCCAGAGAATGGCAATAAGGTTGGTCAGGGGTCTGGAACACAAGTCCTGTGTGGAGTGGCTGAGGGAGCTGGGGTTGTTTATCCTGGAGAAGACGAGGCTCAGGGGAGACAAGGCAGTGTCAGGGCACAGACTGGACTTGATGATCTCCAAGGTCTTTTCCAACCCTACAGATTCTATGATTCTCTGAAACCACCCTTGGAGCAGTGGCAGGATGAGCCCTGGGCCTCCTCTTCAGAAACTGCAGCAGCCCAGGTGCCTCAGCTTCTCCTGCCAGCCCCAAAGCCCATCCTGTCAGTCCTGCAGAGCCTCTGCAGCTCCTCCTCATTGCCCAGAACAGGGAGCCCCACAGGCAGACACAGCAGCCCAGATGTGCCTCCCTGGCCTGGGGTGCCTCTGGCAAGGGAGCAGCAGCAGGCACTGCAGGAGCCTGCAGACAATTCCTGCAGCACTTGGAGGATGATCCTGCTCCCCAAGGGACGTTCCCGTGGTGCCAAGTCAGGAACTGGAATGGGGAGTGGGGCCAGAGAGGAAAGGGCAAACAGGGATGGGCTTTTTGCAGGGGAGGGAACAGAGGTGAGAAAGAGGAAGAAATTTGTACTAGGGAAAGAGTAAAGGAAGCAAAGGAGAAGCCAAGGAAATTCTCAGGGCAGTTTGGGTGTGGCTCTGAGCAACAGCATCTGCAGTGCCACAGGAAACTCCCAGCTGATGGGAACAAACTTTCTGGCTGACTGCAGAGGCCAGGACAAAGCTGAGTGGTTTCCCTGGTGTCCCCCAGCCCTTGCTGGCCCCAGGGGCTGATAGCATTTGTGCTCCCTCAGGTTCATGTCCCCACAGCAGCAGCATGGGGGTGCTCCCGCCTGCTGTGTGCAATGCAAACAGGGGCTCCTGAGCCAGTGCTGCCGTGGCTGTGCCTGCAAGGATGCGGCACCTGTGTGAGCTGGGGGAGAGGCCAGGGCTGCAGAGGGGGGATGTTGTTGGCAGCTCCATGAGGATGCCCTGGGACACTGCCCTGGGCTGTGCAGCACACTGGGGATGGATCAGCCCCTGCTCTGCTGCTCCTTCCCGTCTCCCCCAGGGCCCTTGCAGAGCCCCAGCCATGCTGTTTGCCCCCAGCCTGCCCACGGCCAGCCTGGGGCTGCTCACCCTGGGGCTTTTCTGTGCTGAGCATTGGCCTGGCCGTGTTCTTGAGAGAGCCTGGGCAAGGAGCCTGCAGCCCCCAGGGCCTGGCCTGAGGCGTCAGCGCTGCCCCAGCAGTGCCCATGGCCTGTCCCTGCTGCAGCCCCGGCACTGCCACCCCCAGGACTGTGCCCGGCCCCGAGAGCACTCAGGCCCTGCAGCAACACCAGGGCCACCAGGGCAGCGGGGCAGGGCCACGGCAGCAGCACTGGCAACACCAAGTGCTGCTGCTGCTGTTGGGCACAGCTGCTGTGCCAGCACTGATCTGCCCCAGCTCTGCACACAGACATTGCTGCTGCAGCTCCAGAGAAGGCAACAAAAGGGCATCTCTGCAGAAAACTCTGCTGGGAGATCCTTTAGCTCCTTTGAAGCCATCGAGAGTGCAGCCCCTCATTGACACAGTTTGTGGCCACAGGGAAGGTGGAGAGAAACAAAATGTGAAATGGCACAAACAATGACATTTCATTGTGGAAAATATGAAAGACTAAAACAAAGGTAAAAAACTACACAACTAAACCAACCAGAAGTATCAAATATGACTTTTATTTCAAGTGATTTTCAGAAATTGCCCAGCAGTCTAATGTTCCTGAAAGCATCCAGTCGTCAGTCTCCACACTGCAGCCTTGAGCTTCTGGTTCCTCAGGCTGTAGATGAGGGGGTTCAGGGCTGGAGGCACCACCGAATACAGAACTGACAGGGCCAGATCCAGGGATGGGGAGGAGATGGAGCGGGGCTTAATGTGAGCAACTATGCCAGTGCTGAGGAACAGGGAAAGCACGGCCAGGTGAGGGAGGCAGGTGGAAAAGGCTTTGTGCCGTCCCTGTCCAGAGGGGATCCTCAGTACAGCCCTGAAGATTTGCACATAGGAGAAAACAATGAACACAAAACAACACAATGCTATAGAGATGGAGAGCACAATAAGCCCCAGTTCCCTGAGGTAGGAATTTGAGCAGGAGAGCTTGAGGATTTGAGGAATTTCACAGAAGAACTGGCCCAGGGCATTGCCATGGCACAGGGGCAGGGAAAATGTATTGGCCATGTGCAGCAGTGAATAGAGAAAGGCACTGGCCCAGGCAGCTGCTGCCATGTGGGCACAAGCTCTGCTGCCCAGGAGGGTCCCGTAGTGCAGGGGTTTGCAGATGGACACGTAGCGGTCG
Source organism: Passer domesticus (assembly GCF_036417665.1). Lineage (NCBI taxonomy): Eukaryota > Metazoa > Chordata > Aves > Passeriformes > Passeridae > Passer > Passer domesticus. Next base: position 21,635 of record NW_026990096.1, on the reverse strand, counting down.
TAGCACATGATGGTCAGGAGATAAAACTGTGATGTGATAAAGAAGAGAAAGAAAAAGAGCTGTGCAGCACATCCTGTGTAGGAGATGGTGCTGGTGTCCCAGGGGGAATTGTGCATGGCTTTGGGGACAGTGGTGCAGATGGAGCCCAGGTTGCTGAGGGCCAGGTTGAGCAGGAAGAAGAACATGGGCGTGTGCAGGTGCTGGCCGCAGGCTACGGCGCTGATGATGAGGCCGTTGCCCAGGAGGGCAGCCAGGGAGATGCCCAGCAAGAGGCAGAAGTGCAGGAGCTGCACCTGCCGTGTGTCTGCCAATGCCAGCAGGAGGAAGTGGCTGATGGAGCTGCTGTTGGATATTTGTGCTGTCTTGGCATGGGGATTTGTAAAAAAATGTAATCATGGAATAGTTGAGTTTGGAGAGGACTTTAAATATCCCAGCACAGCCTGGGGGCACTTTCCCCCCACTGCCTGCCCAGGGCTCTGCTGCCTGGAGCTGTCCCTGCCCCTGCCAGCTGCTTCCCTGTGCCCAGGGCTGGTCCCTGCCAGCGCTGCCAGAGCCCAGCCCAGCCCTGGGGGCTCAGCTCTGCCCTGCAGACCCCTCCCAGCTCTGGCACTGCCCAGGGGCAACTCTGGCTCTGCAGGCTCTGATGGCAACGTCAGAGTAACCCTGAGGAGGCTGGAAAAGCGACACTGAGGTTGCCTCTAAGGGACCCTGTGCTGATTTTATTCTCTGCCTGGTTAATTACCATCTGAGAAAAAATGTTTTTATTTTCCTCACTTGAACTGAGAGATGAATATCTATGTGCCATTTCCCATCCAGGCAAACCAGAACCATAGATTAAAAAAGCAGGATTTTCCCTTTTATGTAACGCATGTCTTGCTGCTCTCCCTGTATCACCTAATTCGAAAAGTTCCGCAATTAAATGCCCTGCTGCTAGCAGCCCTGAACAATGCAGCATCCTCAACACAGAAGGAGAACACTTCCAAGCCTTACCACATGTCTCCTTCCCCCCAGATCTTGTCCCCCAGTGCTGGGAGCAGCTCCCCGGGCTGGCTGAGAGCAGTCCCTGGCAGGCAGCAGAGTCCCTGCCCCAGCACAGGGCCCTGGGCTGCAGGAGCCTGCTCTGCAGGACAGCCCTGGGCACCCCTGGCTGCTCTGCACAAGAGACAATCAGAGAATGTACTCACAGGGTCTGCAGGCATTGGGATGTTCCAGCTTTAGGAGATGGCTCCAGGAGCTGCAGCTGCATTGTCCTGCAGCCAGAGGTTCCTGTGCCAAGGCTGGCAGTGATTCTGCTCCAGGCACTTCTCAGCACCTTCCCAGCCCTGACTGATTGAAGCTCTCTGTGTCTCTGGGCTGTGCCCGGGCTGGCTGCAGGCAGTGCCCCAGCCCTGCTGGGCTGGCAGAAGAGCTGCTCATCAAGAGAAATGTGCTTTTGAAGCTCTTCTTGCTTACCAGGAGCTGCCTCTGTGCCAGGAGCCCAGCCCAGCTCAGCAGCACAGACACAGCACCAGGACTTTAATGACCCTCTGGGGCTTTGTGCTCAGGCCCTGAACATCAGTCCCTGGGAGGCAGCTGAAGAAACCTCTCCAGAACTCCCAGTCAGAATCCAACTCCAAAGTTTCTTGGACTTTTCATGGGTCCCACTGAGGGACACGACTGAGAAAGTGTCCCCAGGCCCCAGGCAGAGCAGAGAACTGGAGGCACTGATGACATGGGGGGACAAAGAGAAGCCAAGTCTTGGTGGCCTGGGGCACAGCAGCAGGGTCTGTGCCAGCAAGGGCTGGGAGGAGACACCTTGTCCTGAGGCCCTGGGGCCTCCTGGCACAGCCCCAGCCAGGCTGGGCACTGTCAGCCCCTTGTCCTGCCCTCAGCATCCCCCCCTAGCCCACATCCCAGTGGCCTCAAGGATCTGCTGGAAGGAGTCCCTGGGGAGCCTTGCTCAGCAATGGCCCTGGGGGCTCCTGAATGCTCCCAGGGACTGCAGGTTTTTCAAAGGACTTTGGGTTTGGCTTTTACCTTGACTTTCTAAGAGGTTTGTGCAATCATGGCCTCCAATTATCTGCTGTAATTAGTCCCTGGAGAGCCTTTGTCAGTAACAACACTCCGTGGGGCTCATTAATGCTTCAGGGTACTTCAGTTATTTTCAGGTACTTGGTGTTTCCCTTTTGATACAGACTCTGGGAGAGGTTTCTGCAATCATGGCCCCAATTATCTGCTTTAATGAGTCCCTTGAGAGCTTTGCACTGACACTTAGTGAGGCTCATTAATACTTTGAGATACTCAAGGTTTTTAAAGTACTTTGGATTTTCCTTTTCACACTGAGTCTCTGAGAGGTTTTTGTGGCATCCTGGCCTCCAGTTCTCTCCTCCAAGGAGTCCATGATCAGCCTGTGTTGGGGATGCACCTCAGTAGGACCTAGTCATGCCTTGACAAACTTCGGGGTTTTCTTCTGACTTTGACTTCTGGACAGGTTTGTGCAATCTCCTCTCAGGCCCTGAGGTTCCAGGGCTCAGCTCCAAATGCACCATGAGGCTTATTAGCCTCAAGCAAGTCCTGACAACCCATGGCTCTGCCTTGATTTCCCTCTGCTCTAGTGCTGTTCATCACGAAGTTTTCCTCCTGGATAAATATTTCAAAGATTTTCTAGTAAATATGTATTCCTATTTTCAAGGATGTCTTTTATTATTTTTCTTAGTACACAAGAGGTGATTGAAGCATTCTGTGACTGATATTGATCCAGGGACTCTCCTAAGGAGGTCTGGCCTGGTCAGAGAAGCTGTGCCTTGAGCTCTGACCCAGTGTCAACAACCTTGCTCCACATTCCCCAACCCCATCCTGTCTCTCCTCACTCACCTGGGATCTGCTTTGCTTGGAGATCTGACAGCACACAGCCAAAGAGGGATTTTGTCTTTTTAATTCTTTGAAGCAATCTAAAACTCTTGAGTGTCTCTGTTGAAAACATAGACCCTCCTCAAGTCTGTGCCAAGCCCAAGGTGCCACCAAGGCCACTCCCGGCCTGCCCTGGGCCAGCTGTGAGGGTGGATCATCATCCCAACCTGCACTAGGGCATTGTAAAATGAGAAATTGTGCTTAGTTTGATGTTGATTTCTGTTAGGGACCGGATACCACCCTACCCCAGAGATAATATTTTCTAAAATGTCCTTGTTGACCACACCAGAAACATATTTTTGGGCCCTGTAATTGTTGCTGGGGCACCTTAAAGGAGAATGGCATGGCCACTACGGCCTCTGCAACTCCTTGCCCAATGGCCTGGGCTTGTACGGCCGCTACGTGTTCTGTGGTCCTGAGGCAATTACAGCCTCAATCATCTGCAGGAGTGTGGGTTCCATCTCTAGTGGAAGGGCACGCAGCCCTTTCTTACATTCCAGGTTGGCATTGGCTACCCCCAGTGAGTTTAGTAATTCATTTTGAGTCTTTTCATCCCAGACTTGTTTCTCTAGTGCCTTTTTAGGGCAATCAATCAATGTCATGCAGGGCTCTCCGGGTTCTTGTCTTATGTTTACATAGTCCAAACTGGGGGTGCTACCATCCGGTACCTGGATTAAAGCTTTCAAAGCCATCTCTTTTATATCGTCCAATACTTCTCTATGGATACCTGCTGCTTGATCCTCTGGCAGGCTGTGTTGTCCTTCTCCAGCCAGATGGCTGATTGTCAATTGCGCCCTTGCCTCATTATTAGCATAGTCTGCTATTAATTGATTTAGTAAACACTTCCATCCCTCTTTCCCACAGGGTGTATTCTGTAGGTGATAAAAACATGGTCATAATATATTTTAAATCATAGGGGGTTATATGTGCTGTGAACATGGACCTCATTAGGCTATTAAAACAAGGTGAGTCCTGCCTCTAGTCTTTAGCTGCCCTACACTGCTCCTTGATTTCCCCGTAAACCAGTGGCTGATACCTGGGATTCTGCTCCCTTCTTTCATCATGTCCTGGGGCAATGAGGAGTTTCAAGACTATTTGCCAGTCTCCTTCCTTAACTGCTTCCTTCCAGATCCTTTCCCAGGGATCTTCTAGGGTTGAGGGGAGAGGTGGCTCTGGGGAATCCAAACTGTCGTCTGGGGAGGAAGAATAACTTGGAGCAGAAACACTGGGATTAGAAATAGTGTGACAGTTTGGTTCAGTATCCTTGATCATGGGGTTTCTATTGTTGCCGGAGGTGAGTAAAGGCGCTGCCATTTTGTCATTTTCTGGAGCTGTGGCCCAGGGTGGAGGTGGAATGAATGACTGTGGAGACGTGACCTGCAGTCACGGGGGTGGAGTCTGGAGGTTCGTTCAGAGTGGAAGAGAAGGTTGTGGGAGCAGGAAGTGGAGGAGCCAAGATGGAGGGAGGATGGTCAGGCTCCCGAGCCACATTCGGGCTTCTTCCATCTTGGGTCTCCAGGGCACAATGCTCCAAGACAGCGTGGCCATTGCCATCTTGGACCATCATGGAGAGTCCAAGAAAGGCAGGTTTCAGGGGAGGTCCCGGGTTAGGAGTGACTGATGGATCAAGTTTTCAACACACAGCTTGCTGGTGAAGGGTCTCAAGGATGGTGTAGAAGAAGGGGAGCATGCAGGGTGCAATGGGGTCCCTTTTGATTGAAAGGTTGCACAATTGAAATCCCACAGAGTCACAAAATTCAGTGGTATGGATTTCGTCAGCATAAGTGTCTGGAAAATTTTTAATGATCATTGATTAATGACAATTGATTCTAATTTCTTCTTTGAAAATATTTTGTCATGATCAGTGAGAATTAACTTAAAGTGTCCATATAAGCTCCTTTCTACTTTGGACAACTGACCACCTATTTTTCTCCCTTCTCCGCCTTGGGGGGAACAGCCACCGGAACGCCCCAAATCAATTATGTGATGTGGTGCTGTATTTTAAAAACAGGATGGCAAAATGGATAATAAATGTCCTACATGTTCCCAAACCCACCTGCAATCCTCCACAGGAGGAAACCATCATCCTCCCCACCAATGCTGGCTCAGGTCCCTCGAAGTGATGGGAAATCCACTGGGCCCGGCACAATCCACAATCCCGGGGAGCACTGGTCTATCTCTCAGCTAACCTCAGCTGACGTAACTGAATGTCAGGGTCCCTGCTCAGGGGCCAGATGTCACAGTGAGGGTGGCTGCGACAAACCTCTCTGGTTCCCTGAGTTAAGAGTGAAGTTGGCGAAAATGAAAAGGAGCGGGTTCAATGGAGTTGCCCAAAAAAAACTTCAATAACGGGGTGAAAAACAAAAAACATGGAGAAGTTGAGCACAGTATGAAGGGCAGGATCCAAAGACCTGAGATAAAGGGGAAGCAACAACATATACACTTGGGGCTAGAGAACTAGAACAATACGCATATAGGGGAAACAAGTAACCAGTAGGGAAGCAGAACTTGGACAACTTAGCATAACAAGGCTAAAGACTTATGGGAGAACTCCCAAGCTCATCCTAAGTTAAAGAAATGATTCCCAGGGCTAGAACCTCATATAAATTATTCCCAGGGCTTGAACCTCATGCAGGTTCTTTTGGGGTAAAATCTGGCTGACTCTGATTTACAGCCGGGCTAATTCCCACACTGCTGCTTCACACTGGCCCTTTGGGACCATGGGGCCCAACAGAGGCACAGTGATGTCCTTGGTTCCACGAGGCTCCAGAGTGTCACAATGGTCCCTTGGATCCATGGTGCTCTGCAGTGTCACAATGGCCCCTGCATTTCACAAGACCACAAAGCATCACAATGATACGATGGTTCCTCAAGACCCTACAGTGTCACAACTATCCCCATGGTTCAGAGTCTGCATGAGATCGATGTCCCGAGACACCTCGGGATGCTCGGAATGCCCGTGTGGGGCCAGGGCCGGGTCAGGCCTTGGTTTGTGGTGGGACAGAGCCCCGCCCCCAGCCCTGGCAGAGCTGTCAATCACACAGCAGGGGCGGTGCTATCCCAGCTGTGATTGGCAGCAGAGCAGATGTTGATGGGACAGGAGCCCTGCAGGGCTGGCAGGGACCTGCAGCTTGCAAGGTGCTCTGCTCTCCCTCAGGTGCTCTCGGAGAGATCCAATCCCAGCTGGGCACCTCAGGGCACAAGTGGCACTGCCTGTTCATGGGCACACAGCTGATGTCTGCCTGGAAAGGGGCACACGTTTTAATACCTGTTACCTTCATAATATACCAGAAAATATTTTTTATCTGGATTACTTGAGTACTTAGAAGAAATGGCATAGTTTTCCCATCAGGAACAGGAGTTTCCTGGATCTCATGGATTCTTCTACTGATGGCAGGAGAAAACAATACAGATCTTCCCCTCTACCTTTGCCACCAACATTCAGTCTAGTATTTCACGACCCTCTTCCTTTAGGTGTTTCCAGCTCTTCTGGTTAAATGCCCGTGTCTAAGGACATCTCTTCATTTAGAGCAGCTGGATCTATGCCCTTCCCCTTGCTCCCAGATTTCTTCCTGCAGCTGTTCTCTGGTCATTCCAATGTGTCTCCCTTGACTGGCTTCATGCTTTGAGCATCAGGGAGTTGCCCAATTTTTCAAAACTTTAAATACCTTCTTAGTCAGCATCTTAGTTTTGTTTTATCTTTTATATCCCCTCTTCCTATGTCTTTGTCTAAAATCCTTCCCGTATGGCAATACCTTGTGGATGGTGGACATGTCAGATGTTGCTGTCACAAGGAGCTCAGGGAAGGGTTTTCATGTTTATTAAATTTATTCAATTTTATCATGTTCACATTTTTTCTGCTGGCCATGAAGAGAAACCTTTCTGTGCCTCTGAGTCTCACCAGTTCCTGGTCCCTCAAAGGACACAAACCTGATGAGTTGTGGTTCCCATTCCAGTGGCTGCACTTGGACCTCCCTCCATAGGCAGAGCAGAGCTCCCTTGTCCCAGAAAGTGCCTGGCAAAGGAGGGATGAAGGAAACAGGACAGGCTGTGGGGATCAGGGGCAGGGCAGAGCCAGGGAGAAGAATGCATATATCAGTTTATTAAGAGGAAAAAAAACCTAAACAGGACCTGAAAAAATGTTTTTTCACTGTTTTTTAAAATAGAATATATTGAGTTTGAATTGGCTTCTGAAACCTGTGTAATTAGCCAGAAATTATTTGAAATCTAAAATCAAATTAGTCCCAGAGGCTTGGCTTGTTAAGGCGTTCTGAATGTTAATGAGCCCTGGGACACTGAATTCCTGCACTGAAAGGCTGAAGGCTGAACAAGCCTCTGGAGCAGTGAAATCCAGCAGCAGCCTCCAAGTTGCTGAGGATGTCAGCAGCCCCCACTGAGGCCATCCCTGCCCAGAGACCGTGGGGGAATGGGCAGACAAGGAGAGCGTCCCTGGGGCTGGGCCAGCAGAACTCAGAGGCAGCAGTGGCTCCAGCTGGGAAATGGAGAGTGGAATGTGGCTGGGAAAGCCCTGCCTGGGCTGTGCCAAGCAGGACAGACAAGTCCTGACTCCCATCCTCCAAACACCTCTCTCAGTGAGACTTTAAAAGGAATTACAATTGTTTGTGTACCGTGAGTTGGACTCACTGGAGAAATACTGACAAGAGATTCTCAGGAGCTCAAATTAATAAAATAGCTTTTACTGCGCACTTTATAAAATCAGAGAAACTTTAGTAAAAGGTTTATTATCATATTATAGTTGTTTGGGTTTGTTAATGTAAGATTTTCTAATTTTGAGATTTCTTAGTTAATGTATTGATGAGTGTGGTGGGTTTTATTGTCGGTTAATTATTTATGGGGGGTTTTTTTGTGAAATTGGATTAGGAGAAAGGTAAAGAAGGTTTCAAATTTTAAGTGGATATAAAGAAAATTTTATTATAAGTAAATAAAGGAAAAATGTAGTAAGAATTCAAATAAACTCTTTAGAACACGTTTTTGCTTTAGACCTTTTTTTTTACTGACTGTTTAAAAACTAAACTTAAAATTTCTAGTTAGTTTATTCTTTCTAGAATAGTCTTTTTTAGTTTTCTTAGGGAGAGAAATTTTTCTTGTTAAGGTTTGGTGATTTGGTTTACAAGAGGAAAAACTAGATTTTTTGTGGCTCTTAATTTTGTCATGGATAACAGTTGTCTGGGGAACTTTGTTATTGTGAAGTTGGTTTTATTGCTACAAGGTTTTTTTACAGCTTGTTGATGGGCCATGTTGACGTATGGAGTACTGTTTTAAAGATGAGTTCCTTAAAGGTAAAAGTTTTTATTACTTACTTTTAAAATTACTTCTATGTGTGGGAATAGAGATCTTCTCTTGGGGGTACTGGACTACTTTTTTTTCTGTTTAAACTTTTGATGAAATTACAGTTATTTTAACATTTGTTTATTTGAATATGCAGGTTTTTGTTTGATATTAATTTATTTTTTTATAGTTTTATGTGTTATAAAGAAAAAGAGATTTTTCTCCATAGTTTATAAGATTATTTTTTTTTAAGATTAAGGTATTTTTTCTGGGTTTTTTTTTTTTCCTTTTTTTTTGGGGGGATTTAAATTCTTCTTTACTGACTTTGATGGTTTCATGTTGTTTTTTTATATGCTTGTATTTTGTTTTGGTTTTTGTTTTTTTTTTACTCGAGGGAGGATTGAAGTATTGAAAGGATTAACACCTGACCTGCTGGTAACTTCTGGTGGGAGTTGTGCTTGGGTTGTGTTAGGACTGGTTTTATGGTTGGTTTTTGTGGTTTTTTGTGTTTAATTTTAGTTGTAGGGTTATTTTATATGGGTTCTAGTTTGTAGGTGTTTGGTTTTAGTTGTGTTGGGGGAGGGCACTTGATGGTAATATTTTAACAAATTCAATTGACCTATCTGGTCAAAGCTGAATTGGACAGCCTGCAAGGGTGATGGGTTTTTCTTAATGGTGTAGTATAGTATACTAAAGTGATTGATCAGCCTTCTGGAATAATGGAGTTGTCAATGCTAATTATTAATTACCCAGCAGGAACCCATGCTATGGTAAAGCACAGAGCCTCTCCCAGTGTTTTGGGGACAGGTGAGAGGTGACCCTCATGAAACCATTGCCAGCCAGACTTGACCTGGCAATATTCTTATAGGAACAATCCCTAAATATAAGGAAATTTGGAGGTGAAATCCCAATTGTGGCCGTATGTTCCTGGAGGAGAAGGAGAGTTCTTTACCACACAGAGCACCAGTGTTTCAGCAGCAGATAAGATGTGACATACCAAGGTCAGTTGGACCAGTCAGGCAGTCTACAGGAGGCCAAACCAGCCAGTGCTGTTCTGTGTCCCCTTGGTTCTATGGGGCCCCATTTTGTCACAATGACTCCTTGGTTACACGAGGCCTTGCAGTGTCACAATGGTGCCTTTAATCCATGGGGCCCCGCAGTGTCATAATGATGCCTTAATTCCATGGGGTTCAGCAGAGTCACAATGGCCCCTTGGTTCAATGAGGTCACACAATGTCAGAATGGACCCTAGTTTCCAGAAGGCCCCACTGTGTCACAATGATCCAAATGATTCCATGGGACCTTGCAGTGTCACAATGGTCTCCTTGGATCCACAGGCCCTGCAATGTCATGTGGCTTCTCTGTTCCATGAGCCCTGATGTGTCACAATGGACCTTTGGACCCTGGGGGTTTGCAGTGTCACAATGGTCGCCTTTGCCTCCACAATGTAACAATGGAGCATTGATGACAGGAAGCCCCTCTGTGTCACCCTGGAGCTTTGGTTCCATACAGCCCTGCAGCGTCACAATGGTCTCCTTTGGCTCCACAGTGTCACAATGGACCACTGATGGCACAAGGCCTCACAATGTCACAGTGGACCTTTGGTTGCATGCAGCCCTGCAGTGTCACAAAGGCTAGTGTTTCACAAGGCCCCACAGTATCACAGTGGCCCTCTTGGTTCTGTGGGGATCCGCAGTGTCACAATGGTCTCACAGCGTCACAAAGCTTTGCTTATTCCACGGGGCCTCATAGTGTCACCATGGTCTCCATGATCCCATAAGTCCCCTCAATGTCACAATGGCCCCCTGGTTCCACGAGGCTGTGAAGAGTCTTAATGGTCTGTCCATGGTTCTATGAGGCCTTGCAAAGTCACAATTATTCCGCAATTTTCCATGTGGCCCCACAGTGTCACCATGGCCCCTTGGTCTCACAGGGCCCCACAGTGTCACCATGGCCCCTTGGTCTCACAGGGCCCCACAGTGTCACCATGGTCCCTTGGTTCCATGGGCCCGGTGCTGCTGCATTCCCCCCTCCCCTTCTCAGGCCGCCCTGCCAGCTCAGAAATGCTCCTTGGGCCTCGGCCTTGGCCAACAGCCCCTGGGCTCAGCTCCTCTGCAGCTCAGCACAAACACTGTCTGCTCCAGGCACTGCTGTGCCCAACCAGCACCTGGTTGCTGTAGGAGCAGCCCTGGGAACTGGTTTTGTTCCCTCAGTGCACAACATCCCTGTTCTCACAGTGCCAAAGAAAGCTGTTGATGCCAAGTGTGGCCAGGATGAACCATTGCTGTGACTGCAGCCCCTCTCTTGGGGCCCTACAAACAGCGCTGCAAAAGGAGCCCCTTGGAGCTCTCCTGGGCCAGCGACTCCCTCTGAGTGGGGCCTCTCCCAGCCGGGAACTCTCCCGTTTGCTGCACTCGGGGATCCTGAACAAGGACAGAGCCTGGGCCGATCCCCCCACTCCTCCAGGCTCAACCCTTCACCCGCTGGGGAGATGCCAAAGCATCCACAGGGAGCATTTCCCTCCCTCAGGGGAATTTCTCACAGGTGCCTTGCACTGACTCTTTGTGTCTGTGTGCACACAGGAGTGCCTGTGCTGGGGAGATGTGGCAGAAATGCTGCTCTTGGAGGGGTTGGAGTGCCTTGGATAGCTGAGTCAGTCAGGCCTGGAAGTAAAGTTAAGTCACGAGGTCTAAGCTAAGGTAAATGCTTCTAAGAGTTGTTCTTTTGCTAATTTGTTAGGTTTAATTTATTAGCAAGATAACTATTGTTAATTGTTATTCCACTGTTAAATTATTGAGGCATAGGTTACAAATGAGGTTAAAGACTGTTAAGTGTTGTTCTTTTGCTAAATTGTGAAGTTTAAGGTAGAAGTTAAGGCTAAAGTATAAATTAAGTCCTGTTAAGCTTGAGCTCTGTTCAGCTTTTAGATCATATTCCTTTTATCCTTGCCCTCACTGTCCTTGTGTCACACACACACCTACACAGGGACAGTTCTTGGTTCATTTCTGCTTTATTTGCCTGGATTTGGTTTGGGTTTTGTTGTTGCTTTGTTTCTTTGGTGTGCCTGAAATGTCCAGTCAGGAGCAGAGTGACTCTTGACAAGGAACTTTGTGGTGCTGTCCCTTAATATTAAATCTGGTTGTTGCTGATCCCTTGCAGGGATTTTTTCAGCACTCTCAAGCCCTCGTTCATAACAGGGTGAAGGAGCCCTGGCCAAGGCTCTGGCCCTGGGAGACACAGGAACGCTGCTAGGGGGTCCCTATCCCCCTGTCCCACCCCCCAGCCCCCCATCCCTGTGTCAGGCTCTGGGGTCGATCTCGTGGAACATCCTCTGGGGGAGGCTGTGGCGCTGGGGGCGGGGGGACCCGGGGGGACAGGGGACCCCGCTGTGCACGAGCAGGGTTGGACTGCTCTGGGGGAACTGTGAGGGGGGCTGGGGCAGAGTGACCTCCCCAGTGACCTCACACAGCCCCGTGATGTCACACGGCCCCTTGTGATGACACACAGCCCCTTTGTGATGACACAACCCTCATTATGATGTCACAGTTAATCTTGTGATATTACACATCCTACCCTGGGATGTCACACAGTCATTCTGTGATGTCACATCCCCTCTGTGATGTCACACAGATACCCTGTGATGGCAGAATCCATTCTATGATGTCATAACCTATGATGTCACAGAGCCTACTCTATGATGTCACAGGCAACTCAGTGATGACACACACTACTGCTCTGTGATGTCACAGCCTGCTATGTAATGTCACAAAGCCCCTTCATGATATCACAGGGCCAGTACTGTTGTGTCACTCTGTGATATCATACAGGTGCACTGCAATGTCACAGAAGGTTCAGTGATGTCACAAAGTCACCAGTGATGTCACAGTCTGTTCTGTGATGTCACATCTGGGTCTATGATGTTACTCAGTCACCCAGTGATGTCACAACCCACTCTCTGATGTCAAAGAGACACCCTCCATGATGGCAGAGGCGACCATGGCCTCACACCCTACGCTATGATATTGCAGACAGCTGTGTGATGTCACAACCCCTCAGTGATGTCACAACCCCCTCAGTGATGTCACAAAACCCTCTCTGTGATACCATACTGCCACTCTGTAGTGTCACAGCACACACTGTGACCTTACCGCCTGCTCTACGATGTCCTACAGTGATGTCATGATGTCACAGCCTGCTCTGTGATGTCACACCATCTCCTCTATGATGATGTACCTGCCCAATGACCTCACACAACAAACTCTGTGATGTCATAGCCCAATCTCGGACCTCACACAGCCCACTCTGTGCAGTCACACAGCCCCTTTCTGACATCACAGCTGCTCTGTGCCTCTAGGGCACAGCCACAGAGGTGCCGCTGTGACACAGCCCCCTCTGGGACATCCCCCAGCCCCTGCCAGTGCTGAGCCCCTGTCAGCTCTGTCTGTGCCCTGCTGCTGTCCCTGAGCTGCCCTGGCAGTGCCCCAGCCCTGCTGGGCTGTGCACAGGAGCTGCTCCTGGCCAGAGCTGTCTCTCTGCAGCGCTGCCCTTGCCAGGAGCTGCCTCTGGGCCAGGAGCCCAGCCCAGCTCAGCAGCACAGACACAGCACAAGGACTTCAATGACCCTCTGGGGCTTTGGTGCTCTTTGCATCAGACTCAGTCCCTCAGAGTGTGCTCAAAAACCTCTCAACAACTCAAAGTGAGATTGAAACACAGAAGTTTTCTTCAAGGGTTAATGTGTCCTATTGAAGGACAGGTCTTAGAAAGTGTCCCCACGTTCCAGGTAGAGCGGAACACTGGAGGCAGTGATGACAGGTGGGGACAAGCAAGGGAAAGGTGTCTCTCATGCTGAGCAAACCTGTGCTGCTGTCCCTGCAGGCTGTCGTCATCCCCCGGCTGCCCCACCTGGCTGGCCCCTGCCTTTGCTGACAGCTCTGCCTCCTGCCTGCCTCTGCCTGCCCACACAAAGCCTTGGCCTGACCCAGGCTCCTTGTGGGGATGTGTTGCACCACAGCCCTGCCCTGGCAGGGAAATTCCTTTCTCCTGGTGGCCAGTCTGGGCCTCCCCAGATGCCCTTGGTGCCATTGTTGGTTTCTCATGCCTATATCCTCTATGAAAAAAAGCTCCAGCCTCTCTGAACCACCCTTCAATTCCTCCCAGGCTATTCCTGTTCTGTCCTGTCTCCACACCACTGATCACAGAGCCCTGTGCTTCTACCTGCTGGTTATGTAATGAGGCCTCCAAACCCCATCTTGGGAGACTTTTGGGTCCTCTCCAAAGTATGTGAAAATGGAAAAATAATGGTCAAGGTTGTTTTGTCCCAAATCTTGCAGTGACAGAACAAGGCTCAATATCTCTTAACTGAATGAGGGCGGATTTACATTTGTTAGAAAGAGGAAATATTTTATAATGATGAGAATTGCACAAAATGGCAACTGTTTTTCCAGAGAAGTAGATTCCCCATCCCAGGAATGCTCCAAGAGCATGAGCTTTGTGCAACCTGACACAGTGAAACCCTCTCATCCCCAAGGACAGAATTCCTGTTGTGTGGGTTCTCTGATGTGCTGGGTGCCCTCACAACGCTTCTGGCCAGAACGTCTGCTGAGGGCAGCCAGGCTGCTGCAGGGGCAGTGACCTCACAGCCATCACCATGGCAGCCCTGTCCCCTGGGCCTGGCTCTGCCCTTTCCTCTGCCCCTGCCTTGTCTCTGCTGGCATGAAGAGTTTTCTCATTCATATCTTGTCCCCAAGGTGCTGGGGCCTATGGCTTCCCAGGCAGGCTCCTGCAGCAGAAGTGGCTTTTCAGAGCCCGGGCAGAAACGAGCCCTGAGGCAGCAGCTCTGCAGTGCTGGCCACCAGGCCAGGCTGCCAAGGGAGGCTTCTGGCCATGCCCTGCAAGCAGCTGCTGCTGCCAAGGTGCCTTTGGTGCCTCAGGCTCTGCCTGGCACAGCTGCCAGCACGGCACTCTGCCCTTGTGCCCGAGCCCTTCCCTGTGCTGGGGCTGGCCTGGGGCTTTTCCTGCAGCGGGACCTGCCCTGCTCCTGGCACAGGAAAGCAGTTCCTGCTGGAGCAGGAGGCTCTGCCTGCCATGGGCTCCAACAACTCCAGGAAGGCCTTGTTGACTTCAAAATTGCTTCCTAGATCACAGATTCTAATAATTGTTATAGCTGCTATACTATGGAGTAAATAACTCTTTTTTAAAATTTTACTCTCTTGTGTAAATAAACCATTATGTCTAATCATGATCTGATTCAATCAGAGCTGTATTTATATAAATTTATCTGGTATTCCATTGTTAATTCTGTAGGACAAATTGCATTAAGGTTCAATTCTACCTGTCCAATCTTTTGCACCTTTGACAAAGTCTGGGGCTGGGATTGGATCCAGCCACTCCAAGTCTCCTGTATTAAAAGGAATTTTGGAAGTCTAGGGGTTTCGCAGGGGTCTAAGGATCCATGGTAGATATTCAGTATCATTTCTCCATCTCATAACCCAGCAGGAGTTTCTGTAATAAAGAAATAAAGCTTTTGCCTGAAGCTCCCACTGTGCCCATGACAGGAACCCCTGGGAGTGTCTGGGACATCCCGGCTCTTTGGCAGCCTGGGGACTCCTGGCATGTCACCGTGGAGCCCCCGTGAGTGTCTGTGACAGATCGGTGCCTTTGCAGCCCAAGGTCCCCTGGGATGTCACCATGGAATGGCTGTGACTGCCTCTGACCACAAGGCTCTTTACCAACCCCAGAAACCCCTGGGAGGTGTCCATGGAGCCCCTGTCTCTGCCCGTGACATTCCAGCTCTTGAACAGCCTGGAGACTCTTGGAAAGTCCCCATGGAACCCCTGTGACAAATCTGATCCTTAGTGGGCAACCATCACCAGCCCCCTGTTGCTATGGTCAGTTTTCATGGCAACCATCACCAGGCCCCTGTTCCCCCAGATCCACAGAATTGGCTGAGCTGGGAGGGACCCATCAGGATCCTGGAGTCCAACTGCTGGCCCTGCACAGGACACCCCAACAATGCCAGCCTGGGCCTGGCAGCGCTGGCCAAACGCTGCTGGAGCTCAGAGAGCCCTGGAGCTGGGAGCCTTCCCTGGGGAGCCTGGGCACTGCCCCAGCAGCCTCTGGGGAAAAACCTTTTCCTGAGATCCAACCTGAGCCTGCCCCGACTCAGCTGCAGCCGTTCCCTCCAGTCCTGTCCCTGGGCACCAGAGGGAAGAGGTTCCCACAGCCCCAGCCAGGGACCCGCTCCCAAGGCTGTTGCCATGGCCACCAGGGCTGGGACCAGCTGGGATGCTCGATTTCCACAGACTGGGTTTAGGAATGGGATTCCCCAATTCTGTGCTCTTGCTAAAACCGCTCGTTCCCTTTCCCACCACCCATGGAGAGCAGAAAAGGCAAAGATCCTGGGCTGAGCTAAGAACAGTTTACTGCGAACAGCGGCAAGATAAGGAACAAACAGGAACAGCAACAATATTGATAGCTGGAATTAACCTACATATTTTGTTATGTAAAATTAAATTAAAAATAAATATGCCAAGTAGGGAGTGTTTCCAGAGCCAAAATTGCCAATGACCCTGAGCTTGCATGGCCTCTTTGTGGGCAGCTGGATCCTGCACCAGAGGCTGGAAGAGATTAAATGGTTCAACCATTCACATACCTGGGAGAAGCTGAAGGACAAACTTCACAGGAACCCTCTTGTTGCCTATGACAAAGTGGTCAAAGCGTTTCAGCTACAAGGAGCAGCTCAGGTGTTCCAAGATGTGCCACAGCCACTGCAGGAAATCCCAGCTGTGCCACCATGACAGGGGTGTGGTGTGGAGGAGGTGCATCCCAACCCTCTTCTAGGCAGGGCTGGAAAAGCCTGTGTCTATCACAGTTTTGGGACAGACAGGCAACTTGACACTCCATGCAGCAACAGCCAATGTTTATTGAAGGGCAGCCCCTTTTGTAGGGGATTCAAATTTCCCACTCATGCAGAAGTGACGACAAAGGTTTCAACTCCGCCGAGCCCACTGGTTGCATCCCTGGCTCAAAGGAATTGGCTGGGGTCCCCTTGTTTGAGCCTGAATTCAGCCAATCACTTTCATTCTTATGGACTTGTTTACTTCAATGAGCTAATGAGCTAGCTGGTCGAGTGAGTGTCTGTCAAGACCAAATTGTTTGTGCAGCTGTAGACCAGCTATAGCTGTCACAGTTCCCCCTTTAAGTTTTATTAGAAATACAAAGTGTTCGCTGTCATCCTTCTTCAAGGACCCTTTGCAGATAGAATGACATCGTAGAAAGATGACACATATGATTGTCCCAAACTCAACCAGCCTGACCTCTCTCAGCCAGTGATGCATTCCACTTATCATTGAAGATGATTCATTCATTCCCGGAAGCTATCAGGCAGGATCACCAGCATTTCAGGCTTTCTAATTGGTATGCCACAGGCTTATTACTGAGAAGTTACAAACTGATAACTCTACAAACAGGAAATATTTTAACTTTCAGAACTGTGGGAAAATTCAAATAACTCAGAAAATGACTTGTCCAGTTTCAGATTTTTGTCTTATGTTCCTCAAATATATAAAATCGTCAATTTGCTATCCTTAAATATATATATAATCTGCATGTCCCTAAATAGATGAAGTCCTTAAATGAACTTTTCATCTCAAAAGTCCTGTATCAGTTGCATGAGTTATTTAGCTCCCCAGCATCTGCTGGAGCTTCATCGGGATGATGTTGTCTCTGATCCTGAGCCGGACATAGATCAGGGTGGACACATCTAGCTGGTATCCACCATGTCCCGTTTCTGTGGAGACACACTCATACACACATCCCCGTGTAATGAGGTCCCATGGACCTTCCCACTTGTTTGTCATAATGTCTTTTATCATTACTTTAGATTTGGGTGATTGAGCATCACCAGATGATTGCAGTGACAGGAAATGATTGAAGATTATTGGGTTTTGAGATTGCTTCAAAACTTTCAAATGATGTAATGTGTAAACGGTCTTTGTCACTTTGCTCTGTGGGGTTTTGCCAAACATTCCCCCCTTTTGTTTTTCTAACATGCATTTTAGAGTGCCATGTGCCCTTTCTACAATGGCCTGTCCATTTGCTTGTCAGGGAATTCCAGTTTGGTGTGCCACACCCCAGAGCTGTAAAAATGGTCTAGTTTTTTGTGATGTCTATGCAGGTCCATTATCTGTTTTTATATCACGAGGGATACCCAAAGCAGCAAAGGCTAATTGCCGATGTGCAATTGCATCCCGACCTTTCTGCCCTGAATGTACTGATGCCCATATGGCAGAAGAAAAAGTATCAATTGATCTCCATGCACATATTTTAATTTTCCAAATTCTTGAATATATGTGACATCAGTTTGCCAGATTTGTAATGCTTTTAATCCACGGAGATTAACCCCCATCTGTAATGGAGCAGTGTGGCCCTGGCGATCAGCACGTGTGTTTACTACGTTGCAAGCCTCTGTGCTGGAAAGCAGAAAATGTCCCCGTAGGGCCTGATTGCCTTGGTGAAAGAAGGCATGTGATGCCTTTGCCTGAGCCAGCATATCTGGCTGTGGTGCTGTCCAGGCAGGGCCAGCCAGGTGATCTGCTTGTGCATTGCCCTCTGTAATGAAACCTGGGAGATGTGTATGACTTCTAATATGAAGGATGTAATAAGGGCAAGTTCTGGCCAGAATGGCGTGCCACAAGGTTTTTAGCAAGCCAAATAATTGTGCGTTGTTAACTTCCTTTAATAGAGCTCAGTCCAATTTTTGTGTTCTATCTGCAACAGGTGCAGAGTCAGTAACTACATTCAAAGGAGTGTGGAGAAAACACTGAAAAGCCATAGCTACAGCACATAGCTCTACTAACTGAGGTGACCCAATCTCATGTCCTTCCAATATTTGCCTTCCTTCCATGTCACAATGGACTTTACCATTTTCCCAGACTCATCAGTGAATACAGCAATTCCTTTTAAGGGTGTTCGACTGCTCAGGGGTTTTAGGGATAGCTCAGTGGTCTTACTCATTTGCAGCAGTAGTAAATGGTAGCCAATTTGTCCCTTGAAATTTTGTAAAGCACGTTGTAGAGATGTTCTGTTGGCACAGCACCATTCAAATTCTTCCTGCTTTACAGGGAAAATGATTTTAGATGGATCTTTTGCATTCAATTCCAAACATCTTTGAGGTCATTTAATAATTAACCAGACAATTCATTTGTAGATGGTAGGGGCTGTCTTTTGTGGTTGATGGGGCAAGAACACCCACTGTAAAACATGCAAAGGGGTCAGACCACTGAGTATCCCATTGTCCAATGACAGTGGTAGTATGGAAATTAACATTGAAAATAAACACAGTGATACACACTCCCAGGCACACTTGGTGAACCTGTCTGTGAGAGCTGCTCTGCTATTTGAAGAGGATCTTTTGCCTCTGGGGTCAGTGTCCAGGGAGATGTCAAATTAGGATCACCCTTTAGAAGGTTGAACAAGGGTGCTAATTGCAGAGTGGTCAATCTGATATAGGGTCTGAGCCAGTTTATGGTACCCAAAAGTTTTGAGCATCATTTACGTTTCTAATTTTTGTTGAAAATTGAATTGTCTGGGGCTGTATGAATCACACTTTGGAGTCCAAGGTACTTCCAAGGTGGTTGCTGCTGTATCTTTTCTGGTGCCACTTGCAGCCCAAATGCTTTTACTGCTTGCATCAGGCTTGGCCAAATGAGTGAAAGATCTTCTTTAGTTGGAATCGCTATTAAAATATCATCCATAAAATGGTAACAGTATGGCTCTGGGAATTGTTCCCTTATTGATGAAAGAACGTGAGCAACATACCATTGGCAAATTATCGGGCTGTTTTTTAAACCTTGAGGAAGAACTTTGCATTGATGACACTCCACTGGTGCAGTGTTATTAATGGATGGCACAGTGAAGGAAGACTTTGGGATACCATTTGGATGCAATGGAGTGGTAGAGAAGCAATCTTTTAGATACACAATTAGGATATCCCAATTGGCAGGAAACATTGTGGGAGATGGCATATCTGCCTGTAAGGCTCCTGTGCTCTCCATGACTGCATTGATCTTTCTTAAAATGTCGAGCAGCCTCCATTTCCCAGACTTCTTTTTTATAACAAACACAGGGGTGTTCCAAGGGCTTATGGATGATTCTATGTGCCCTTGAGCCAGTTGTTCCTGCACCAAATTCTTAAGGGCATGTAGCTTCTGTTTCTCAAGGGGCCACTGTGGCACCCAGACAGGCTGAGTGTTAAGCCATTTTAAGGCTGGCGTGGGATGTTTCACAGTCTTTAGGACAGTGGTTGCCATTAAAAATTCATCCCCACCCTGACTCCCCAAGCAGATAAAATATTCCTTCCCCACAGGTTCAGTGGTGCTGCCGTGATGTAAGATCTAATGGTAGCTGTTTGACCCTCAGGATTTTTTTACAAAGACAAGGGTACCATCCCACCATGGCCAGGCATGGTCTCACCATGGCTAGGCATGGCTGTAGGGGTGTTTTCAGGCCCAGCAAAGCATGCAGAGGTGGCTCTGCCACAGGCAGAGACAGCTACAGGGGTTTCAACCATTGCAGCATATAACAGAGGGGCTGGAATCTCACAGGGGCTGGGCACTGCTTCTGTGATCTCAGCCAGTGTGGCAGGGCTTGGCGGAGTGGCAGCAAGCCCTGATCCACAGCCAGGCATCCTACCACAGGGGCAAGGCATCTCACAGCAGGGATGGCTGGGTGCCTTGCAGTGGCCGCAGTGGCAAAGCGCCTCCCTGCCACTCCCAAGCATCACTTCTGGGGTCCCAGCTGGTGCAGCAGGGCATGGGGGAGCAGCAGAGCGCCTGTTCAGTGCGAGTCTGCAGCACAGCGTCTCTCTACCCTCTGGATTGGCAGCACCATGCTTGGTTGACAACACGCACTGGTCTTGGGTGGTTGTGGAGGTTTCTGCCAGCCAGCAGAACAAGGAGCAGCAGAGCACGGAGCAGCAAAGCAGCCAGGCATTGCAGGGGGCTCAGCACCCATGGCAGGGCACAGAGGGGCTGCATGGTGCCCATTCAACACAGCACGGCTGCTTGGGGCATCTCTGCTGCCGGCCCCAGGGATGGCGCACTCTGCTGACAACACGCTCCCGCCTGGGGCATGGCATGGCACCGGGCAACTGGGCGACATCCCACTGGGCAAATACCCCTGCTGGGGCAGCAGCCTGGTCCCAGGGGGCGTAAGGGTGCTCCTCAGGCAGGTCACCCTCGCCTGGGGAGGGTCCACAGCTGCCCAGTGGCCTCCCAGCACCCTGTGTTTTCTGCATTCATCCTCTTGCCTCACTCACCCAGCACAGCATCTGCTCTCCTTGCCACCTCCCCCTCTCCCTCCTGCCCTGCTTTCGCCGTTCACCAGCTGCGATGCCTCTGCTGTCCTAACCACCCGCTTGCTCTGCAGCTATTTTATCATGTCCATTACAAGTCTCCAATATTTAACAGCATTAATGGCAGAGTCGTCTCCTGTAAAGGCAGTTGCGAGGATATATCAGCCAGCCCACTCCCAACTTTTTAAATCTAGGGCAGCCCCTTCCAACACATCCAGTCCGTGGCTCTCACGTCATGTTATTAGGACTAATAAAGTCCGTTCATCATATTTTTCAAATATTTTCTTTAAAATAGGAGTCCATACCTGCAGGAGGAGGTCCTCTGTTGTCAAAGCCCCTGCTCCCATGCTGGTGGTGTCTTCCACTTACAAAAAGAAAAAGAATAAGAGGGGGAAAAAGGGGGGGGATCCAGACTGATCACAGCTCTCTACACCATTCTTTGCAGCTCAAAGGCTGTAAAGCCTGCAAAGGCAACTCCTCCTGGTTGCCCCGCAGCACTGGACGCCACTTTTCACAGTTCAAAGCTGTGGGCAGCTCCTCTTGGCTGCCCCGCCTGTTCCCTGTGCTATTGGTGGAAGCTGTCGTGATCACATCGGGGTCACCAATGGTTTCAGTTTCGGAGACAGGTGACTTGACACTCCGTGTTCATGCACCAACAGCCAGCTCACTTCCTTATATAGATAAGAAAGCCCATGAGGTTAATCCTCATTACATAAGTAAGGTAATTACAAAATCAATCACATATTTCAGTTATAAAGTTGGAATTATTTATACTGTGAGACCTACAGGCCACCACAGAGGAACAGCTTGTGAATATGTAATCACTGTGTGTGATAAGACCTCTGCTTACTTGATGTTTGGGGCACTCACATGGATGAATGATCCCCCAAGTGACCAGCACTGCATAAAGAATGGCTGCTTTCTAATACCCAAACTGTGTTAGAAAGTATCTATTTGGACAATTTCAGTATCAGTTCCACAAGGCCCCGTAGTTTCACAGTGGCCCTTTGGTTCTGAAGTGTCACAATGGCCTCAGTCCCACAAGGCCCTGCAATGTCCAAACAGTCCCCTTAATTCCATGGGGCCCTGAAGTGCTACAATGGCC
>NW_026990095.1:0-34993 GCF_036417665.1 Passer domesticus | reverse complement strand
CAAAGAGAGGCCATTTTGCAGGGGAAAAAGAAGTCCTTTGGCCAACCTCTGGGCATCAGATGAAAGCTGGCCTTTGGGGCTATAAGGCCGAGCTGGGATCTGGCTTTTGACCACTGTAGTTTTGGAGAAATCCAACAAAATTTGGAAATGTATAGGTTGGGTGGTCAGGGTGGGGCCAGGGCGAGGTGGCCGCAAAGAGAGGCCATTTTGCAGGGGAAAAAGAAGTCATTTGGCCAGGCTCTGGACATCAGATGAAAGCTGGCGTTTGGGGCTATAAGCCGAGCTGGGATCTGGCTTTTGACCACTGTAGTTTTTGAGAGAAATCCAACAAAATTTGGAAATTTTTAGGTTGGGTGGTCAGGGTGGGGCCAGGGCGAGTGGCCGCAAAGAGAGGCCATTTTGCAGGGGAAAAAGAAATCATTTGGCCAGGCTCTGGGCATCAGATGAAAGCTGGCCGTTGGGGCTATAAGGCCGAGCTGGGATCTGGCTTCTGACCACTGTAGTTTTGGAGAAATCAACAAAATTTGGAAATTTTTAGGTTGGGTGGTCAGGGTGGGGCCAGGGCAAGTGGCCGCAAAGAGAGGCCGTTTTTGCAGGGGAAAAATAAGTCATTTGGCAAATCTCTGGGCATCAGATGAAAGCTGGCCGTTGGGGCTATAAGGCCGAGCTGGGATCTGGCTTCTGACCACTTTAGTTTTGGAGAAATCCAACAAAATTTGGAAATTTTTAGGTTGGGTGGTCAGGGTGGGCCAGGGCGAGTGGCCGCAAAGAGAGGCCATTTTGCAGGGGAAAAATAAGTCATTTGGCCAACCTCTGGGCATCAGATGAAAGCTGGCCGTTGGGGCTATAAGGCCGAGCTGGGATCTGGCTTCTGACCACTGTAGTTTTGGAGAAATCCGACAAAATTTGGAAATGTTTAGGTTGGGTGGTTAGGGTGGGCCAGGGCGAGTGGCCGCAAAGAGAAGCCATTTTGCAGGGGAAAAAGAAGTCATTTGGCCAGGCTCTGGACATCAGATGAAAGCTGGCCTTTGGGGCTATAAGGCCGAGCTGGGATCTGGCTTCTGACCACTGTAGTTTTGGAGAAATCCAACAAAATTTGGAAATGTTTAGGTTGGGTGGTCCGGGTGGGCCAGGGCGAGTGGCCGCAAAGAGAGGCCATTTTGCAGGGGAAAAAGAAATCATTTGGCCAGGCTCTGGGCATCAGATGAAAGCTGGCATTTGGGGCTATAAGGCCGAGCTGGGATCTAGCTTCTGACCACTGTGTAGTTTTGGAGAAATCCAACAAAATTTGGAAATGTTTAGGTTGGGTGGTCAGGGTGGGCCAGGGCAAGTGGCCTCAAAGAGAGGCCATTTTGCAGGGGAAAAAGAAGTCATTTGGCAAACCTCTGGGCATCAGATGAAAGCTGGCATTTGGGGCTATAAGGCCGAGCTGGGATCTGGCTTCTGACCACTGTAGTTTTGGAGAAATCCAACAAAATTTGGAAATTTTTAGGTTGGGGTGGTCAGGGTGGGCCAGGGCGAGTGGCCGCAAAGAGAGGCCATTTTGCAGGGGGAAAAGAAGTCATTTGGCCAACCTCTGGGCATCAGATGAAAGCTGGCATTTGGGGCTATAAGGCCGAGCTGGGATCTAGCTTTCTGACCACTGTAGTTTTGGAGAAATCCAACAAAATTTGGAAATGTTTAGGTTGGGTGGTCAGGGTGGGCCAGGGCGAGTGGCCGCAAAGAGAGGCCATTTTGCAGGGGAAAAATAAGTCATTTGGGCAGGCTCTGGGCATCAGATGAAAGCTGGCCTTTGGGGCTATAAGGCCGAGCTGGGATCTGGCTTTTGACCACTGTAGTTTTGGGAGAAATCCAACAAAATTTGGAAATTTTTAGGTTGGGTGGTCAGGGTGGGCCAGGGCGAGTGGCCGCAAAGAGAGGCCATTTTGCAGGGGAAAAAGAAATCATTTGGCCAGGCTCTGGGCATCAGATGAAAGCTGGCCGTTGGGGCTATAAGGCCGAGCTGGGATCTGGCTTCTGACCACTGTAGTTTTGGAGAAATCCAACAAAATTTGGAAATTTTTAGGTTGGGTGGTCAGGGTGGGCCAGGGCGAGTGGCCGCAAAGAGAGGCCATTTTGCAGGGGGAAAAATAAGTCATTTGGCCAGGCTCTGGGCATCAGATGAAAGCTGGCCGTTGGGGCTATAAGGCCGAGCTGGGATCTCGCTTCTGACCACTTTAGTTTTGGAGAAATCCGACAAAATTTGGAAATTTTTAGGTTGGGTGGTCAGGGTGGGCCAGGGCGAGTGGCCGCAAAGAGAGGCCATTTTGCAGGGGGAAAAAGAAGTCCTTTGGCCAACCTCTGGGCATCAGATGAAAGCTGGCCTTTGGGGCTATAAGGCCGAGCTGGGATCTGGCTTTTGACCACTGTAGTTTTGGAGAAATCCAACAAAATTTGGAAATTTTTAGGTTGGGTGGTCAGGGTGGGCCAGGGCGAGTGGCCGCAAAGAGAGGCCATTTTGCAGGGGAAAAAGAAGTCATTTGGCCAGGCTCTGGACATCAGATGAAAGCTGGCGTTTGGGGCTATAAGCCGAGCTGGGATCTGGCTTTTGACCACTGTAGTTTTGGAGAAATCCAACAAAATTTGGAAATTTTTAGGTTGGGTGGTCAGGGTGGGCCAGGGCGAGTGGCCGCAAAGAGAGGCCATTTTGCAGGGGAAAAAGAAATCATTTGGCCAGGCTCTGGGCATCAGATGAAAGCTGGCGTTTGGGGCTATAAGGCCGAGCTGGGATCTGGCTTCTGACCACTGTAGTTTTGGAGAAATCCAACAAAATTTGGAAATTTTTAGGTTGGGTGGTCAGGGTGGGCCAGGGCGAGTGGCCGCAAAGAGAGGCCGTTTTGCAGGGGAAAAAGAAGTCATTTGGCAAATCTCTGGGCATCAGATGAAAGCTGGCCGTTGGGGCTATAAGGCCGAGCTGGGATCTGGCTTCTGACCACTTTAGTTTGGAGAAATCCAACAAAATTTGGAAATTTTTAGGTTGGGTGGTCAGGGTGGGCCAGGGCGAGTGGCCGCAAAGAGAGGCCATTTTGCAGGGGGAAAAATAAGTCATTTGGCCAGGCTCTGGGCATCAGATGAAAGCTGGCCGTTGGGGCTATAAGGCCGAGCTGGGATCTGGCTTCTGACCACTGTAGTTTTGGAGAAATCCGACAAAATTTGGAAATGTTTAGGTTGGGTGGTTAGGGTGGGCCAGGGCGAGTGGCCGCAAAGAGAAGCCATTTTGCAGGGGAAAAAGAAGTCATTTGGCCAGGCTCTGGACATCAGATGAAAGCTGGGCCTTTGGCGCTATAAGGCCGAGCTGGGATCTGGCTTTTGACCACTGTAGTTTTGGAGAAATCCAACAAAATTTGGAAATTTTTAGGTTGGGTGGTCAGGGTGGGTCAGGGCGAGTGGCGCAAAGAGAGGCCATTTTGCAGGGGAAAAAGAAATCATTTGGCCAGGCTCTGGGCATCAGATGAAAGCTGGCGTTTGGGGCTATAAGGCCGAGCTGGGATCTAGCTTCTGACCACTGTAGTTTTGGAGAAATCACCAACAAAATTTGGAAATGTTTAGGTTGGGTGGTGTGGGTGGGCCAGGGTAAGTGGCTTCAAAGAGAGGCCATTTTGCAGGGGAAAAAGAAGTCATTTGGCCAACCTCTGGGCATCAGATGAAAGCTGGCATTTGGGGCTATAAGGCCGAGCTGGGATCTGGCTTCTGACCACTGTAGTTTTGGAGAAATCCAACAAAATTTGGAAATTTTTAGGTTGGGTGGTCAGGGTGGGCCAGGGCGAGTGGCCGCAAAGAGAGGCCATTTTGCAGGGGAAAAAGAAGTCATTTGGCCAACCTCTGGGCATCAGATGAAAGCTGGCATTTGGGGCTATAAGGCCGAGCTGGGATCTAGCTTCTGACCACTGTAGTTTTGGAGAAATCCAACAAAATTTGGAAATTTTTAGGTTGGGTGGTCAGGGTGGGCCAGGGCGAGTGGCCGCAAAGAGAGGCCATTTTGCAGGGGAAAAAGAAGTCATTTGGCCAGGCTCTGGACATCAGATGAAAGCTGGCCTTTGGGGCTATAAGGCCGAGCTGGGATCTGGCTTTTGACCACTGTAGTTTTGGAGATATCCAACAAAATTTGGAAATTTTTAGGTTGGGTGGTCAGGGTGGGCCAGGGCGAGTGGCCGCAAAGAGTGGCCATTTTGCAGGGGAAAAAGAAGTCATTTGGCCAGGCTCTGGGCATCAGATGAAAGCTGGCGTTTGGGGCTATAAGGCCGAGCTGGGATCTGGCTTCTGACCACTGTAGTTTTGGAGAAATCCAACAAAATTTGGAAATTTTTAGGTTGGGTGGTCAGGGTGGGCCAGGGCGAGTGGCCGCAAAGAGAGGCCATTTTGCAGGGGGAAAAGAAGTCATTTGGCCAACCTCTGGGCATCAGATGAAAGCTGGCATTTGGGGCTATAAGGCCGAGCTGGGATCTAGCTTCTGACCACTGTAGTTTTGGAGAAATCCAACAAAATTTGGAAATGTTTAGGTTGGGTGGTCAGGGTGGGCCAGGGCGAGTGGCCGCAAAGAGAGGCCATTTTGCAGGGGAAAAAGAAGTCATTTGGCCAACCTCTGGGCATCAGATGAAAGCTGGCGTTTGGGGCTATAAGGCTGAGCTGGGATCTGGCTTTTGACCACTGTAGTTTTGGAGAAATCCAACAAAATTTGGAAATTTTTAGGTTGGGTGGTCAGGGTGGACCAGGGCGAGTGGCCGCAAAGAGAGGCCATTTTGCAGGGGAAAAATAAGTCATTTGGCCAGGCTCTGGGCATCAGATGAAAGCTGGCCGTTGGGGCTATAAGGCCAAGCTGGGATCTGGCTTCTGACCACTTTAGTTTTGGAGAAATCCGACAAAATTTGGAAATTTTTAGGTTGGGTGGTCAGGGTGGGCCAGGGCGAGTGGCCGCAAAGAGAGGCCATTTTGCAGGGGAAAAAGAAGTCCTTTGGCCAACCTCTGGGCATCAGATGAAAGCTGGCCGTTGGGGCTATAAGGCCGAGCTGGGATCTGGCTTCTGACCACTTTAGTTTTGGAGAAATCCCACAAAATTTGGAAATTTTTAGGTTGGGTGGTCAGGGAGGGCCAGGTCGAGTGTCCCCAAAGAGAGGCCATTTTGCAGGGGAAAAAGAAGTCCTTTGGCCAACCTCTGGGCATCAGATGAAAGCTGGCCTTTGGGGCTATAAGGCCGAGCTGGGATATGGCTTTTGACCACTGTAGTTTTGGAGAA
Source organism: Passer domesticus (assembly GCF_036417665.1). Taxonomy (NCBI): domain Eukaryota; kingdom Metazoa; phylum Chordata; class Aves; order Passeriformes; family Passeridae; genus Passer; species Passer domesticus. The sequence goes on along the minus strand of NW_026990095.1, from coordinate 29,721 downwards.
ATCCAACAAAATTTGGAAATTTTTAGGTTGGGTGGTCAGGGTGGGCCAGGGCGAGTGGCCGCAAAGAGAGGCCAATTTTGCAGGGGAAAAAGAAGTCACTTGGCCAACCTCTGGGCATCAGATGAAAGCTGGCCTTTGGGGCTATAAGGCCGAGCTGGGATCTGGCTTCTGACCACTTTAGTTTTGGAGAAATCCCACAAAATTTGGAAATTTTTAGGTTGGGTGGTCAGGGTGGGCCAGGTCGAGTGGCCGCAAAGATAGGCCATTTTGCAGGGGAAAAAGAAGTCCTTTGGCCAACCTCTGGGCATCAGATGAAAGCTGGCCTTTGGGGCTATAAGGCCGAGCTGGGATCTGGCTTTTGACCACTGTAGTTTTGGAGAAATCCAACAAAATTTGGAAATTTTTAGGTTGGGTGGTCAGGGTGGGCCAGGGCGAGTGGCCGTAAAGAGAGGCCATTTTGCAGGGGAAAAAGAAGTCATTTGGCCAGGCTCTGGACATCAGATGAAAGCTGGCGTTTGGGGCTATAAGCAGAGCTGGGATCTGGCTTTTGACCACTGTAGTTTTGGAGAAATCCAACAAAATTTGGAAATTTTTAGGTTGGGTGGTCAGGGTGGGCCAGGGCGAGTGGCCGCAAAGAGAGGCCATTTTGCAGGGGAAAAAGAAATCATTTGGCCAGGCTCTGGGCATCAGATGAAAGCTGGCCGTTGGGGCTATAAGGCCGAGCTGGGATCTGGCTTCTGACCACTGTAGTTTTGGAGAAATCCAACAAAATTTGGAAATTTTTAGGTTGGGTGGTCAGGGTGGGCCAGGGCGAGTGGCCTCAAAGAGAGGCCATTTTGCAGGGGAAAAATAAGTCATTTGGCCAGGCTCTGGACATCAGATGAAAGCTGGCCGTTGGGGCTATAAGGCCGAGCTGGGATCTCGCTTCTGACCACTTTAGTTTTGGAGAAATCCGACAAAATTTGGAAATTTTTAGGTTGGGTGGTCAGGGTGGGCCAGGGCGAGTGGCCGCAAAGAGAGGCCATTTTGCAGGGGAAAAAGAAGTCCTTTGGCCAACCTCTGGGCATCAGATGAAAGCTGGCCTTTGGGGCTATAAGGCCGAGCTGGGATCTGGCTTTTGACCACTGTAGTTTTGGAGAAATCCAACAAAATTTGGAAATGTATAGGTTGGGTGGTCAGGGTGGGCCAGGGCGAGTGGCCGCAAAGAGAGGCCATTTTGCAGGGGAAAAAGAAATCATTTGGCCAGGCTCTGGACATCAGATGAAAGCTGGCGTTTGGGGCTATAAGCCGAGCTGGGATCTGGCTTTTGACCACTGTAGTTTTGGAGAAATCCAACAAAATTTGGAAATTTTTAGGTTGGGTGGTCAGGGTGGGCCAGGGCGAGTGGCCGCAAAGAGAGGCCATTTTGCAGGGGAAAAAGAAATCATTTGGCCAGGCTCTGGGCATCAGATGAAAGCTGGCCGTTGGGGCTATAAGGCCGAGCTGGGTTCTGGCTTCTGACCACTGTAGTTTTGGAGAAATCCAACAAAATTTGGAAATTTTTAGGTTGGGTGGTCAGGGTGGGCCAGGGCAAGTGGCCGCAAAGAGAGGCCGTTTTGCAGGGGAAAAATAAGTCATTTGGCAAATCTCTGGGCATCAGATGAAAGCTGGCCGTTGGGGCTATAAGGCCGAGCTGGGATCTGGCTTCTGACCACTTTAGTTTTGGAGAAATCCAACAAAATTTGGAAATTTTTAGGTTGGGTGGTCAGGGTGGGCCAGGGCGAGTGGCCGCAAAGAGAGGCCATTTTGCAGGGGAAAAATAAGTCATTTGGCCAACCTCTGGGCATCAGATGAAAGCTGGCCGTTGGGGCTATAAGGCCGAGCTGGGATCTGGCTTCTGACCACTGTAGTTTTGGAGAAATCCGACAAAATTTGGAAATGTTTAGGTTGGGTGGTTAGGGTGGGCCAGGGCGAGTGGCCGCAAAGAGAAGCCATTTTGCAGGGGAAAAAGAAGTCATTTGGCCAGGCTCTGGACATCAGATGAAAGCTGGCCTTTGGGGCTATAAGGCCGAGCTGGGATCTGGCTTCTGACCACTGTAGTTTTGGAGAAATCCAACAAAATTTGGAAATGTTTAGGTTGGGTGGTCCGGGTGGGCCAGGGCGAGTGGCCGCAAAGAGAGGCCATTTTGCAGGGGAAAAAGAAATCATTTGGCCAGGCTCTGGGCATCAGATGAAAGCTGGCATTTGGGGCTATAAGGCCGAGCTGGGATCTAGCTTCTGACCACTGTAGTTTTGGAGAAATCCAACAAAATTTGGAAATGTTTAGGTTGGGTGGTCAGGGTGGGCCAGGGCAAGTGGCCTCAAAGAGAGGCCATTTTGCAGGGGAAAAAGAAGTCATTTGGCAAACCTCTGGGCATCAGATGAAAGCTGGCATTTGGGGCTATAAGGCCGAGCTGGGATCTGGCTTCTGACCACTGTAGTTTTGGAGAAATCCAACAAAATTTGGAAATTTTTAGGTTGGGTGGTCAGGGTGGGCCAGGGCGAGTGGCCGCAAAGAGAGGCCATTTTGCAGGGGAAAAAGAAGTCATTTGGCCAACCTCTGGGCATCAGATGAAAGCTGGCATTTGGGGCTATAAGGCCGAGCTGGGATCTAGCTTCTGACCACTGTAGTTTTGGAGAAATCCAACAAAATTTGGAAATGTTTAGGTTGGGTGGTCAGGGTGGGCCAGGGCGAGTGGCCGCAAAGAGAGGCCATTTTGCAGGGGAAAAATAAGTCATTTGGCCAGGCTCTGGGCATCAGATGAAAGCTGGCCTTTGGGGCTATAAGGCCGAGCTGGGATCTGGCTTTTGACCACTGTAGTTTTGGAGAAATCCAACAAAATTTGGAAATTTTTAGGTTGGGTGGTCAGGGTGGGCCAGGGCGAGTGGCCGCAAAGAGAGGCCATTTTGCAGGGGAAAAAGAAATCATTTGGCCAGGCTCTGGGCATCAGATGAAAGCTGGCCGTTGGGGCTATAAGGCCGAGCTGGGATCTGGCTTCTGACCACTGTAGTTTTGGAGAAATCCAACAAAATTTGGAAATTTTTAGGTTGGGTGGTCAGGGTGGGCCAGGGCGAGTGGCCGCAAAGAGAGGCCATTTTGCAGGGGAAAAATAAGTCATTTGGCCAGGCTCTGGGCATCAGATGAAAGCTGGCCGTTGGGGCTATAAGGCCGAGCTGGGATCTCGCTTCTGACCACTTTAGTTTTGGAGAAATCCGACAAAATTTGGAAATTTTCAGGTTGGGTGGTCAGGGTGGGCCAGGGCGAGTGGCCGCAAAGAGAGGCCATTTTGCAGGGGAAAAAGAAGTCCTTTGGCCAACCTCTGGGCATCAGATGAAAGCTGGCCTTTGGGGCTATAAGGCCGAGCTGGGATCTGGCTTTTGACCACTGTAGTTTTGGAGAAATCCAACAAAATTTGGAAATTTTTAGGTTGGGTGGTCCGGGTGGGTCAGGGCGAGTGGCCGCAAAGAGAGGCCATTTTGCAGGGGAAAAAGAAATCATTTGGCCAGGCTCTGGGCATCAGATGAAAGCTGGCGTTTGGGGCTATAAGGCCGAGCTGGGATCTGGCTTCTGACCACTGTAGTTTTGGAGAAATCCAACAAAATTTGGAAATTTTTAGGTTGGGTGGTCAGGGTGGGCCAGGGCGAGTGGCCGCAAAGAGAGGCCATTTTGCAGGGGGAAAAGAAGTCATTTGGCCAACCTCTGGGCATCAGATGAAAGCTGGCATTTGGGGCTATAAGGCCGAGCTGGGATCTAGCTTCTGACCACTGTAGTTTTGGAGAAATCCAACAAAATTTGGAAATGTTTAGGTTGGGTGGTCAGGGTGGGCCAGGGCGAGTGGCCGCAAAGAGAGGCCATTTTGCAGGGGAAAAAGAAGTCATTTGGCCAACCTCTGGGCATCAGATGAAAGCTGGCGTTTGGGGCTATAAGGCTGAGCTGGGATCTGGCTTTTGACCACTGTAGTTTTGGAGAAATCCAACAAAATTTGGAAATTTTTAGGTTGGGTGGTCAGGGTGGACCAGGGCGAGTGGCCGCAAAGAGAGGCCATTTTGCAGGGGAAAAATAAGTCATTTGGCCAGGCTCTGGGCATCAGATGAAAGCTGGCCGTTGGGGCTATAAGGCCAAGCTGGGATCTGGCTTCTGACCACTTTAGTTTTGGAGAAATCCGACAAAATTTGGAAATGTTTAGGTTGGGTGGTTAGGGTGGGCCAGGGCGAGTGGCCGCAAAGAGAGGCCATTTTGCAGGGGAAAAAGAAGTCCTTTGGCCAACCTCTGGGCATCAGATGAAAGCTGGCCGTTGGGGCTATAAGGCCGAGCTGGGATCTGGCTTCTGACCACTTTAGTTTTGGAGAAATCCCACAAAATTTGGAAATTTTTAGGTTGGGTGGTCAGGGAGGGCCAGGTCGAGTGTCCCCAAAGAGAGGCCATTTTGCAGGGGAAAAAGAAGTCCTTTGGCCAACCTCTGGGCATCAGATGAAAGCTGGCCTTTGGGGCTATAAGGCCGAGCTGGGATATGGCTTTTGACCACTGTAGTTTTGGAGAAATCCAACAAAATTTGGAAATTTTTAGGTTGGGTGGTCAGGGTGGGCCAGGGCGAGTGGCCGCAAAGAGAGGCCATTTTGCAGGGGAAAAAGAAGTCACTTGGCCAACCTCTGGGCATCAGATGAAAGCTGGCCTTTGGGGCTATAAGGCCGAGCTGGGATCTGGCTTCTGACCACTTTAGTTTTGGAGAAATCCCACAAAATTTGGAAATTTTTAGGTTGGGTGGTCAGGGTGGGCCAGGTCGAGTGGCCGCAAAGATAGGCCATTTTGCAGGGGAAAAAGAAGTCCTTTGGCCAACCTCTGGGCATCAGATGAAAGCTGGCGTTTGGGGCTATAAGGCCGAGCTGGGATCTGGCTTTTGACCACTGTAGTTTTGGAGAAATCCAACAAAATTTGGAAATTTTTAGGTTGGGTGGTCAGGGTGGGCCAGGGCGAGTGGCCGTAAAGAGAGGCCATTTTGCAGGGGAAAAAGAAGTCATTTGGCCAGGCTCTGGACATCAGATGAAAGCTGGCGTTTGGGGCTATAAGCAGAGCTGGGATCTGGCTTTTGACCACTGTAGTTTTGGAGAAATCCAACAAAATTTGGAAATTTTTAGGTTGGGTGGTCAGGGTGGGCCAGGGCGAGTGGCCGCAAAGAGAGGCCATTTTGCAGGGGAAAAAGAAATCATTTGGCCAGGCTCTGGGCATCAGATGAAAGCTGGCCGTTGGGGCTATAAGGCCGAGCTGGGATCTGGCTTCTGACCACTGTAGTTTTGGAGAAATCCAACAAAATTTGGAAATTTTTAGGTTGGGTGGTCAGGGTGGGCCAGGGCGAGTGGCCTCAAAGAGAGGCCATTTTGCAGGGGAAAAATAAGTCATTTGGCCAGGCTCTGGGCATCAGATGAAAGCTGGCCGTTGGGGCTATAAGGCCGAGCTGGGATCTCGCTTCTGACCACTTTAGTTTTGGAGAAATCCGACAAAATTTGGAAATTTTTAGGTTGGGTGGTCAGGGTGGGCCAGGGCGAGTGGCCGCAAAGAGAGGCCATTTTGCAGGGGAAAAAGAAGTCCTTTGGCCAACCTCTGGGCATCAGATGAAAGCTGGCCTTTGGGGCTATAAGGCCGAGCTGGGATCTGGCTTTTGACCACTGTAGTTTTGGAGAAATCCAACAAAATTTGGAAATTTTTAGGTTGGGTGGTCAGGGTGGGCCAGGGCGAGTGGCCGCAAAGAGAGGCCATTTTGCAGGGGAAAAAGAAATCATTTGGCCAGGCTCTGGACATCAGATGAAAGCTGGCGTTTGGGGCTATAAGCCGAGCTGGGATCTGGCTTTTGACCACTGTAGTTTTGGAGAAATCCAACAAAATTTGGAAATGTATAGGTTGGGTGGTCAGGATGGGCCAGGGCGAGTGGCCGCAAAGAGAGGCCATTTTGCAGGGGAAAAAGAAATCATTTGGCCAGGCTCTGGGCATCAGATGAAAGCTGGCCGTTGGGGCTATAAGGCCGAGCTGGGATCTGGCTTCTGACCACTGTAGTTTTGGAGAAATCCAACAAAATTTGGAAATTTTTAGGTTGGGTGGTCAGGGTGGGCCAGGGCAAGTGGCCGCAAAGAGAGGCCGTTTTGCAGGGGAAAAATAAGTCATTTGGCAAATCTCTGGGCATCAGATGAAAGCTGGCCGTTGGGGCTATAAGGCCGAGCTGGGATCTGGCTTCTGACCACTTTAGTTTTGGAGAAATCCAACAAAATTTGGAAATTTTTAGGTTGGGTGGTCAGGGTGGGCCAGGGCGAGTGGCCGCAAAGAGAGGCCATTTTGCAGGGGAAAAATAAGTCATTTGGCCAACCTCTGGGCATCAGATGAAAGCTGGCCGTTGGGGCTATAAGGCCGAGCTGGGATCTGGCTTCTGACCACTGTAGTTTTGGAGAAATCCGACAAAATTTGGAAATGTTTAGGTTGGGTGGTTAGGGTGGGCCAGGGCGAGTGGCCGCAAAGAGAAGCCATTTTGCAGGGGAAAAAGAAGTCATTTGGCCAGGCTCTGGACATCAGATGAAAGCTGGCCGTTGGGGCTATAAGGCCGAGCTGGGATCTGGCTTCTGACCACTGTAGTTTTGGAGAAATCCAACAAAATTTGGAAATGTTTAGGTTGGGTGGTCCGGGTGGGCCAGGGCGAGTGGCCGCAAAGAGAGGCCATTTTGCAGGGGAAAAAGAAATCATTTGGCCAGGCTCTGGGCATCAGATGAAAGCTGGCATTTGGGGCTATAAGGCCGAGCTGGGATCTAGCTTCTGACCACTGTAGTTTTGGAGAAATCCAACAAAATTTGGAAATGTTTAGGTTGGGTGGTCAGGGTGGGCCAGGGCAAGTGGCCTCAAAGAGAGGCCATTTTGCAGGGGAAAAAGAAGTCATTTGGCAAACCTCTGGGCATCAGATGAAAGCTGGCATTTGGGGCTATAAGGCCGAGCTGGGATCTGGCTTCTGACCACTGTAGTTTTGGAGAAATCCAACAAAATTTGGAAATTTTTAGGTTGGGTGGTCAGGGTGGGCCAGGGCGAGTGGCCGCAAAGAGAGGCCATTTTGCAGGGGGAAAAGAAGTCATTTGGCCAACCTCTGGGCATCAGATGAAAGCTGGCATTTGGGGCTATAAGGCCGAGCTGGGATCTAGCTTCTGACCACTGTAGTTTTGGAGAAATCCAACAAAATTTGGAAATGTTTAGGTTGGGTGGTCAGGGTGGGCCAGGGCGAGTGGCCGCAAAGAGAGGCCATTTTGCAGGGGAAAAATAAGTCATTTGGCCAGGCTCTGGGCATCAGATGAAAGCTGGCCTTTGGGGCTATAAGGCCGAGCTGGGATCTGGCTTTTGACCACTGTAGTTTTGGAGAAATCCAACAAAATTTGGAAATTTTTAGGTTGGGTGGTCAGGGTGGGCCAGGGCGAGTGGCCGCAAAGAGAGGCCATTTTGCAGGGGAAAAAGAAATCATTTGGCCAGGCTCTGGGCATCAGATGAAAGCTGGCCGTTGGGGCTATAAGGCCGAGCTGGGATCTCGCTTCTGACCACTGTAGTTTTGGAGAAATCCAACAAAATTTGGAAATTTTTAGGTTGGGTGGTCAGGGTGGGCCAGGGCGAGTGGCCGCAAAGAGAGGCCATTTTGCAGGGGAAAAATAAGTCATTTGGCCAGGCTCTGGGCATCAGATGAAAGCTGGCCGTTGGGGCTATAAGGCCGAGCTGGGATCTCGCTTCTGACCACTTTAGTTTTGGAGAAATCCGACAAAATTTGGAAATTTTTAGGTTGGGTGGTCAGGGTGGGCCAGGGCGAGTGGCCGCAAAGAGAGGCCATTTTGCAGGGGAAAAAGAAGTCCTTTGGCCAACCTCTGGGCATCAGATGAAAGCTGGCCTTTGGGGCTATAAGGCCGAGCTGGGATCTGGCTTTTGACCACTGTAGTTTTGGAGAAATCCAACAAAATTTGGAAATTTTTAGGTTGGGTGGTCAGGGTGGGCCAGGGCGAGTGGCCGCAAAGAGAGGCCATTTTGCAGGGGAAAAAGAAGTCATTTGGCCAGGCTCTGGACATCAGATGAAAGCTGGCGTTTGGGGCTATAAGCCGAGCTGGGATCTGGCTTTTGACCACTGTAGTTTTGGAGAAATCCAACAAAATTTGGAAATTTTTAGGTTGGGTGGTCAGGGTGGGCCAGGGCGAGTGGCCGCAAAGAGAGGCCATTTTGCAGGGGAAAAAGAAATCATTTGGCCAGGCTCTGGGCATCAGATGAAAGCTGGCGTTTGGGGCTATAAGGCCGAGCTGGGATCTGGCTTCTGACCACTGTAGTTTTGGAGAAATCCAACAAAATTTGGAAATTTTTAGGTTGGGTGGTCAGGGTGGGCCAGGGCGAGTGGCCGCAAAGAGAGGCCATTTTGCAGGGGAAAAAGAAGTCCTTTGGCCAACCTCTGGGCATCAGATGAAAGCTGGCCGTTGGGGCTATAAGGCCGAGCTGGGATCTGGCTTCTGACCACTTTAGTTTTGGAGAAATCCCACAAAATTTGGAAATTTTTAGGTTGGGTGGTCAGGGAGGGCCAGGTCGAGTGTCCCCAAAGAGAGGCCATTTTGCAGGGGAAAAAGAAGTCCTTTGGCCAACCTCTGGGCATCAGATGAAAGCTGGCCTTTGGGGCTATAAGGCCGAGCTGGGATATGGCTTTTGACCACTGTAGTTTTGGAGAAATCCAACAAAATTTGGAAATTTTTAGGTTGGGTGGTCAGGGTGGGCCAGGGCGAGTGGCCGCAAAGAGAGGCCATTTTGCAGGGGAAAAAGAAGTCACTTGGCCAACCTCTGGGCATCAGATGAAAGCTGGCCTTTGGGGCTATAAGGCCGAGCTGGGATCTGGCTTCTGACCACTTTAGTTTTGGAGAAATCCCACAAAATTTGGAAATTTTTAGGTTGGGTGGTCAGGGTGGGCCAGGTCGAGTGGCCGCAAAGATAGGCCATTTTGCAGGGGAAAAAGAAGTCCTTTGGCCAACCTCTGGGCATCAGATGAAAGCTGGCCTTTGGGGCTATAAGGCCGAGCTGGGATCTGGCTTTTGACCACTGTAGTTTTGGAGAAATCCAACAAAATTTGGAAATTTTTAGGTTGGGTGGTCAGGGTGGGCCAGGGCGAGTGGCCGTAAAGAGAGGCCATTTTGCAGGGGAAAAAGAAGTCATTTGGCCAGGCTCTGGACATCAGATGAAAGCTGGCGTTTGGGGCTATAAGCAGAGCTGGGATCTGGCTTTTGACCACTGTAGTTTTGGAGAAATCCAACAAAATTTGGAAATTTTTAGGTTGGGTGGTCAGGGTGGGCCAGGGCGAGTGGCCGCAAAGAGAGGCCATTTTGCAGGGGAAAAAGAAATCATTTGGCCAGGCTCTGGGCATCAGATGAAAGCTGGCCGTTGGGGCTATAAGGCCGAGCTGGGATCTGGCTTCTGACCACTGTAGTTTTGGAGAAATCCAACAAAATTTGGAAATTTTTAGGTTGGGTGGTCAGGGTGGGCCAGGGCGAGTGGCCTCAAAGAGAGGCCATTTTGCAGGGGAAAAATAAGTCATTTGGCCAGGCTCTGGGCATCAGATGAAAGCTGGCCGTTGGGGCTATAAGGCCGAGCTGGGATCTCGCTTCTGACCACTTTAGTTTTGGAGAAATCCGACAAAATTTGGAAATTTTTAGGTTGGGTGGTCAGGGTGGGCCAGGGCGAGTGGCCGCAAAGAGAGGCCATTTTGCAGGGGAAAAAGAAGTCCTTTGGCCAACCTCTGGGCATCAGATGAAAGCTGGCCTTTGGGGCTATAAGGCCGAGCTGGGATCTGGCTTTTGACCACTGTAGTTTTGGAGAAATCCAACAAAATTTGGAAATTTTTAGGTTGGGTGGTCAGGGTGGGCCAGGGCGAGTGGCCGCAAAGAGAGGCCATTTTGCAGGGGAAAAAGAAATCATTTGGCCAGGCTCTGGACATCAGATGAAAGCTGGCGTTTGGGGCTATAAGCCGAGCTGGGATCTGGCTTTTGACCACTGTAGTTTTGGAGAAATCCAACAAAATTTGGAAATGTATAGGTTGGGTGGTCAGGATGGGCCAGGGCGAGTGGCCGCAAAGAGAGGCCATTTTGCAGGGGAAAAAGAAATCATTTGGCCAGGCTCTGGGCATCAGATGAAAGCTGGCCGTTGGGGCTATAAGGCCGAGCTGGGATCTGGCTTCTGACCACTGTAGTTTTGGAGAAATCCAACAAAATTTGGAAATTTTTAGGTTGGGTGGTCAGGGTGGGCCAGGGCAAGTGGCCGCAAAGAGAGGCCGTTTTGCAGGGGAAAAATAAGTCATTTGGCAAATCTCTGGGCATCAGATGAAAGCTGGCCGTTGGGGCTATAAGGCCGAGCTGGGATCTGGCTTCTGACCACTTTAGTTTTGGAGAAATCCAACAAAATTTGGAAATTTTTAGGTTGGGTGGTCAGGGTGGGCCAGGGCGAGTGGCCGCAAAGAGAGGCCATTTTGCAGGGGAAAAATAAGTCATTTGGCCAACCTCTGGGCATCAGATGAAAGCTGGCCGTTGGGGCTATAAGGCCGAGCTGGGATCTGGCTTCTGACCACTGTAGTTTTGGAGAAATCCGACAAAATTTGGAAATGTTTAGGTTGGGTGGTTAGGGTGGGCCAGGGCGAGTGGCCGCAAAGAGAAGCCATTTTGCAGGGGAAAAAGAAGTCATTTGGCCAGGCTCTGGACATCAGATGAAAGCTGGCCTTTGGGGCTATAAGGCCGAGCTGGGATCTGGCTTCTGACCACTGTAGTTTTGGAGAAATCCAACAAAATTTGGAAATGTTTAGGTTGGGTGGTCCGGGTGGGCCAGGGCGAGTGGCCGCAAAGAGAGGCCATTTTGCAGGGGAAAAAGAAATCATTTGGCCAGGCTCTGGGCATCAGATGAAAGCTGGCATTTGGGGCTATAAGGCCGAGCTGGGATCTAGCTTCTGACCACTGTAGTTTTGGAGAAATCCAACAAAATTTGGAAATGTTTAGGTTGGGTGGTCAGGGTGGGCCAGGGCAAGTGGCCTCAAAGAGAGGCCATTTTGCAGGGGAAAAAGAAGTCATTTGGCAAACCTCTGGGCATCAGATGAAAGCTGGCATTTGGGGCTATAAGGCCGAGCTGGGATCTGGCTTCTGACCACTGTAGTTTTGGAGAAATCCAACAAAATTTGGAAATTTTTAGGTTGGGTGGTCAGGGTGGGCCAGGGCGAGTGGCCGCAAAGAGAGGCCATTTTGCAGGGGGAAAAGAAGTCATTTGGCCAACCTCTGGGCATCAGATGAAAGCTGGCATTTGGGGCTATAAGGCCGAGCTGGGATCTAGCTTCTGACCACTGTAGTTTTGGAGAAATCCAACAAAATTTGGAAATGTTTAGGTTGGGTGGTCAGGGTGGGCCAGGGCGAGTGGCCGCAAAGAGAGGCCATTTTGCAGGGGAAAAATAAGTCATTTGGCCAGGCTCTGGGCATCAGATGAAAGCTGGCCTTTGGGGCTATAAGGCCGAGCTGGGATCTGGCTTTTGACCACTGTAGTTTTGGAGAAATCCAACAAAATTTGGAAATTTTTAGGTTGGGTGGTCAGGGTGGGCCAGGGCGAGTGGCCGCAAAGAGAGGCCATTTTGCAGGGGAAAAAGAAATCATTTGGCCAGGCTCTGGGCATCAGATGAAAGCTGGCCGTTGGGGCTATAAGGCCGAGCTGGGATCTCGCTTCTGACCACTGTAGTTTTGGAGAAATCCAACAAAATTTGGAAATTTTTAGGTTGGGTGGTCAGGGTGGGCCAGGGCGAGTGGCCGCAAAGAGAGGCCATTTTGCAGGGGAAAAATAAGTCATTTGGCCAGGCTCTGGGCATCAGATGAAAGCTGGCCGTTGGGGCTATAAGGCCGAGCTGGGATCTCGCTTCTGACCACTTTAGTTTTGGAGAAATCCGACAAAATTTGGAAATTTTTAGGTTGGGTGGTCAGGGTGGGCCAGGGCGAGTGGCCGCAAAGAGAGGCCATTTTGCAGGGGAAAAAGAAGTCCTTTGGCCAACCTCTGGGCATCAGATGAAAGCTGGCCTTTGGGGCTATAAGGCCGAGCTGGGATCTGGCTTTTGACCACTGTAGTTTTGGAGAAATCCAACAAAATTTGGAAATTTTTAGGTTGGGTGGTCAGGGTGGGCCAGGGCGAGTGGCCGCAAAGAGAGGCCATTTTGCAGGGGAAAAAGAAGTCATTTGGCCAGGCTCTGGACATCAGATGAAAGCTGGCGTTTGGGGCTATAAGCCGAGCTGGGATCTGGCTTTTGACCACTGTAGTTTTGGAGAAATCCAACAAAATTTGGAAATTTTTAGGTTGGGTGGTCAGGGTGGGCCAGGGCGAGTGGCCGCAAAGAGAGGCCATTTTGCAGGGGAAAAAGAAATCATTTGGCCAGGCTCTGGGCATCAGATGAAAGCTGGCGTTTGGGGCTATAAGGCCGAGCTGGGATCTGGCTTCTGACCACTGTAGTTTTGGAGAAATCCAACAAAATTTGGAAATTTTTAGGTTGGGTGGTCAGGGTGGGCCAGGGCGAGTGGCCGCAAAGAGAGGCCGTTTTGCAGGGGAAAAAGAAGTCATTTGGCAAATCTCTGGGCATCAGATGAAAGCTGGCCGTTGGGGCTATAAGGCCGAGCTGGGATCTGGCTTCTGACCACTTTAGTTTTGGAGAAATCCAACAAAATTTGGAAATTTTTAGGTTGGGTGGTCAGGGTGGGCCAGGGCGAGTGGCCGCAAAGAGAGGCCATTTTGCAGGGGAAAAATAAGTCATTTGGCCAGGCTCTGGGCATCAGATGAAAGCTGGCCGTTGGGGCTATAAGGCCGAGCTGGGATCTGGCTTCTGACCACTGTAGTTTTGGAGAAATCCGACAAAATTTGGAAATGTTTAGGTTGGGTGGTTAGGGTGGGCCAGGGCGAGTGGCCGCAAAGAGAAGCCGTTTTGCAGGGGAAAAAGAAGTCATTTGGCCAGGCTCTGGACATCAGATGAAAGCTGGCCTTTGGGGCTATAAGGCCGAACTGGGATCTGGCTTCTGACCACTGTAGTTTTGGAGAAATCCAACAAAATTTGGAAATGTTTAGGTTGGGTGGTCCGGGTGGGCCAGGGCGAGTGGCCGCAAAGAGAGGCCATTTTGCAGGGGAAAAAGAAATCATTTGGCCAGGCTCTGGGCATCAGATGAAAGCTGGCATTTGGGGCTATAAGGCCGAGCTGGGATCTAGCTTCTGACCACTGTAGTTTTGGAGAAATCCAACAAAATTTGGAAATGTTTAGGTTGGGTGGTCAGGGTGGGCCAGGGCAAGTGGCCTCAAAGAGAGGCCGTTTTGCAGGGGAAAAAGAAGTCATTTGGCAAACCTCTGGGCATCAGATGAAAGCTGGCATTTGGGGCTATAAGGCCGAGCTGGGATCTGGCTTCTGACCACTGTAGTTTTGGAGAAATCCAACAAAATTTGGAAATTTTTAGGTTGGGTGGTCAGGGTGGGCCAGGGCGAGTGGCCGCAAAGAGAGGCCATTTTGCAGGGGGAAAAGAAGTCATTTGGCCAACCTCTGGGCATCAGATGAAAGCTGGCATTTGGGGCTATAAGGCCGAGCTGGGATCTAGCTTCTGACCACTGTAGTTTTGGAGAAATCCAACAAAATTTGGAAATGTTTAGGTTGGGTGGTCAGGGTGGGCCAGGGCGAGTGGCCGCAAAGAGAGGCCATTTTGCAGGGGAAAAATAAGTCATTTGGCCAGGCTCTGGACATCAGATGAAAGCTGGCGTTTGGGGCTATAAGGCCGAGCTGGGATCTGGCTTTTGACCACTGTAGTTTTGGAGAAATCCAACAAAATTTGGAAATTTTTAGGTTGGGTGGTCAGGGTGGGCCAGGGCGAGTGGCCTCAAAGAGAGGCCGTTTTGCAGGGGAAAAAGAAGTCATTTGGCCAATCTCTGGGCATCAGATGAAAGCTGGCATTTGGGGCTATAAGGCCGAGCTGGGATCTAGCTTCTGACCACTGTAGTTTTGGAGAAATCCAACAAAATTTGGAAATTTTTAGGTTGGGTGGTCAGGGTGGGCCAGGGCGAGTGGCCGCAAAGAGAGGCCATTTTGCAGGGGAAAAAGAAATCATTTGGCCAGGCTCTGGGCATCAGATGAAAGCTGGCGTTTGGGGCTATAAGGCCGAGCTGGGATCTAGCTTCTGACCACTGTAGTTTTGGAGAAATCCAACAAAATTTGGAAATTTTTAGGTTGGGTGGTGTGGGTGGGCCAGGGTAAGTAGCCTCACAGAGAGGCCATTTTGCAGGGGAAAAATAAGTCATTTGGCCAACCTCTGGGCATCAGATGAAAGCTGGCATTTGGGGCTATAAGGCCGAGCTGGGATCTGGCTTCTGACCACTGTAGTTTTGGAGAAATCCAACAAAATTTGGAAATTTTTAGGTTGGGTGGTCAGGGTGGGCCAGGGCGAGTGGCCGCAAAGAGAGGCCATTTTGCAGGGGAAAAAGAAGTCATTTGGCCAACCTCTGGGCATCAGATGAAAGCTGGCCTTTGGGGCTATAAGGCCGAGCTGGGATCTAGCTTCTGACCACTGTAGTTTTGGAGAAATCCAACAAAATTTGGAAATGTTTAGGTTGGGTGGTCAGGGTGGGCCAGGGCGAGTGGCCGCAAAGAGAGGCCATTTTGCAGGGGAAAAAGAAGTCATTTGGCCAGGCTCTGGGCATGAGATGAAAGCTGGCGTTTGGGGCTATAAGGCCGAGCTGGGATCTAGCTTTTGACCACTGTAGTTTTGGAGAAATCCAACAAAATTTGGAAATTTTTAGGTTGGGTGGTCAGGGTGGGCCAGGGCGAGTGGCCGCAAAGAGAGGCCATTTTGCAGGGGAAAAAGAAATCATTTGGCCAGGCTCTGGGCATGAGATGAACGCTGGCGTTTGGGGCTATAAGGCCGAGCTGGGATCTGGCTTCTGACCACTGTAGTTTTGGAGAAATCCAACAAAATTTGGAAATGTTTAGGTTGGGTGGTCAGGGTGGGCCAGGGCGAGTGGCCTCAAAGAGAGGCGGTTTTGCAGGGGAAAAAGAAGTCATTTGGCCAATCTCTGGGCATGAGATGAAAGCTGGCATTTGGGGCTATAAGGCCGAGCTGGGATCTAGCTTCTGACCACTGTAGTTTTGGAGAAATCCAACAAAATTTGGAAATGTTTAGGTTGGGTGGTCAGGGTGGGCCAGGGCAAGTGGCCTCAAAGAGAGGCCGTTTTGCAGGGGAAAAAGAAGTCATTTGGCAAACCTCTGGGCATCAGATGAAAGCTGGCATTTGGGGCTATAAGGCCGAGCTGGGATCTGGCTTCTGACCACTGTAGTTTTGGAGAAATCCAACAAAATTTGGAAATTTTTAGGTTGGGTGGTCAGGGTGGGCCAGGGCGAGTGGCCGCAAAGAGAGGCCATTTTGCAGGGGGAAAAGAAGTCATTTGGCCAACCTCTGGGCATCAGATGAAAGCTGGCATTTGGGGCTATAAGGCCGAGCTGGGATCTAGCTTCTGACCACTGTAGTTTTGGAGAAATCCAACAAAATTTGGAAATGTTTAGGTTGGGTGGTCAGGGTGGGCCAGGGCGAGTGGCCGCAAAGAGAGGCCATTTTGCAGGGGAAAAAGAAGTCATTTGGCCAGGCTCTGGACATCAGATGAAAGCTGGCGTTTGGGGCTATAAGGCCGAGCTGGGATCTGGCTTTTGACCACTGTAGTTTTGGAGAAATCCAACAAAATTTGGAAATTTTTAGGTTGGGTGGTCAGGGTGGGCCAGGGCGAGTGGCCGCAAAGAGAGGCCATTTTGCAGGGGAAAAAGAAATCATTTGGCCAGGCTCTGGGCATCAGATGAAAGCTGGCCGTTGGGGCTATAAGGCCGAGCTGGGATCTGGCTTCTGACCACTGTAGGTTTGGAGAAATCCAACAAAATTTGGAAATTTTTAGGTTGGGTGGTCAGGATGGGCCAGGGCGAGTGGCCTCAAAGAGAGGCCGTTTTGCAGGGGAAAAAGAAGTCATTTGGCCAATCTCTGGGCATCAGATGAAAGCTGGCATTTGGGGCTATAAGGCCGAGCTGGGATCTAGCTTCTGACCACTGTAGTTTTGGAGAAATCCAACAAAATTTGGAAATTTTTAGGTTGGGTGGTCAGGGTGGGCCAGGGCGAGTGGCCGCAAAGAGAGGCCATTTTGCAGGGGAAAAATAAGTCATTTGGCCAACCTCTGGGCATCAGATGAAAGCTGGCGTTTGGGGCTATAAGGCCGAGCTGGGATCTGGCTTCTGACCACTTTAGTTTTGGAGAAATCCGACAAAATTTGGAAATTTTTAGGTTGGGTGGTCAGGGTGGGCCAGGGCGAGTGGCCGCAAAGAGAGGCCATTTTGCAGGGGAAAAATAAGTCATTTGGCCAACCTCTGGGCATCAGATGAAAGCTGGCCGTTGGGGCTATAAGGCCGAGCTGGGATCTGGCTTCTGACCACTGTAGTTTTGGAGAAATCCGACAAAATTTGGAAATGTTTAGGTTGGGTGGTCAGGGTGGGCCAGGGCGAGTGGCCGCAAAGAGAGGCCATTTTGCAGGGGAAAAAGAAGTTATTTGGCCAGGCTCTGGACATCAGATGAAAGCTGGCGTTTGGGGCTATAAGGCCGAGCTGGGATCTAGCTTTTGACCACTGTAGTTTTGGAGAAATCCAACAAAATTTGGAAATTTTTAGGTTGGGTGGTCAGGGTGGGCCAGGGCGAGTGGCCGCAAAGAGAGGCCATTTTGCAGGGGAAAAAGAAATCATTTGGCCAGGCTCTGGGCATCAGATGAAAGCTGGCGTTTGGGGCTATAAGGCCGAGCTGGGATCTAGCTTCTGACCACTGTAGTTTTGGAGAAATCCAACAAAATTTGGAAATTTTTAGGTTGGGTGGTGTGGGTGGGCCAGGGTAAGTAGCCTCACAGAGAGGCCATTTTGCAGGGGAAAAATAAGTCATTTGGCCAACCTCTGGGCATCAGATGAAAGCTGGCATTTGGGGCTATAAGGCCGAGCTGGGATCTGGCTTCTGACCACTGTAGTTTTGGAGAAATCCAACAAAATTTGGAAATTTTTAGGTTGGGTGGTCAGGGTGGGCCAGGGCGAGTGGCCGCAAAGAGAGGCCATTTTGCAGGGGAAAAAGAAGTCATTTGGCCAACCTCTGGGCATCAGATGAAAGCTGGCCTTTGGGGCTATAAGGCCGAGCTGGGATCTAGCTTCTGACCACTGTAGTTTTGGAGAAATCCAACAAAATTTGGAAATGTTTAGGTTGGGTGGTCAGGGTGGGCCAGGGCGAGTGGCCGCAAAGAGAGGCCATTTTGCAGGGGAAAAAGAAGTCATTTGGCCAGGCTCTGGGCATGAGATGAAAGCTGGCGTTTGGGGCTATAAGGCCGAGCTGGGATCTAGCTTTTGACCACTGTAGTTTTGGAGAAATCCAACAAAATTTGGAAATTTTTAGGTTGGGTGGTCAGGGTGGGCCAGGGCGAGTGGCCGCAAAGAGAGGCCATTTTGCAGGGGAAAAAGAAATCATTTGGCCAGGCTCTGGGCATGAGATGAACGCTGGCGTTTGGGGCTATAAGGCCGAGCTGGGATCTGGCTTCTGACCACTGTAGTTTTGGAGAAATCCAACAAAATTTGGAAATGTTTAGGTTGGGTGGTCAGGGTGGGCCAGGGCGAGTGGCCTCAAAGAGAGGCCGTTTTGCAGGGGAAAAAGAAGTCATTTGGCCAATCTCTGGGCATGAGATGAAAGCTGACATTTGGGGCTATAAGGCCGAGCTGGGATCTGGCTTCTGACCACTGTAGTTTTGGAGAAATCCAACAAAATTTGGAAATTTTTAGGTTGGGTGGTCAGGGTGGGCCAGGGCGAGTGGCCGCAAAGAGAGGCCATTTTGCAGGGGAAAAATAAGTCATTTGGCCAACCTCTGGGCATCAGATGAAAGCTGGCCGTTGGGGCTATAAGGCCGAGCTGGGATCTGGCTTCTGACCACTGTAGTTTTGGAGAAATCCGACAAAATTTGGAAATGTTTAGGTTGGGTGGTCAGGGTGGGCCAGGGCGAGTGGCCGCAAAGAGAGGCCATTTTGCAGGGGAAAAAGAAGTCATTTGGCCAGGCTCTGGACATCAGATGAAAGCTGGCCTTTGGGGCTATAAGGCCGAGCTGGGATCTGGCTTTTGACCACTGTAGTTTTGGAGAAATCCAACAAAATTTGGAAATTTTTAGGTTGGGTGGTGTGGGTGGGCCAGGGTGAGTGGCCTCAAAGAGAGGCCATTTTGCAGGGGAAAAAGAAGTCATTTGGCCAACCTCTGGGCATCAGATGAAAGCTGGCGTTTGGGGCTATAAGGCCGAGCTGGGATCTGGCTTCTGACCACTGTAGTTTTGGAGAAATCCAACAAAATTTGGAAATTTTTAGGTTGGGTGGTCAGGGTGGGCCAGGGCGAGTGGCCGCAAAGAGTGGCCATTTTGCAGGGGGAAAAGAAGTCATTTGGCCAACCTCTGGGCATCAGATGAAAGCTGGCATTTGGGGCTATAAGGCCGAGCTGGGATCTAGCTTCTGACCACTGTAGTTTTGGAGAAATCCAACAAAATTTGGAAATTTTTAGGTTGGGTGGTCAGGGTGGGCCAGGGCGAGTGGCCGCAAAGAGAGGCCATTTTGCAGGGGAAAAAGAAGTCATTTGGCCAGGCTCTGGACATCAGATGAAAGCTGGCGTTTGGGGCTATAAGGCCGAGCTGGGATCTGGCTTTTGACCACTGTAGTTTTGGAGAAATCCAACAAAATTTGGAAATTTTTAGGTTGGGTGGTCAGGGTGGGCCAGGGCGAGTGGCCGCAAAGAGAGGCCATTTTGCAGGGGAAAAAGAAATCATTTGGCCAGGCTCTGGGCATCAGATGAAAGCTGGCGTTTGGGGCTATAAGGCCGAGCTGGGATCTGGCTTCTGACCACTGTAGTTTTGGAGAAATCCAACAAAATTTGGAAATGTTTAGGTTGGGTGGTCAGGGTGGGCCAGGGCGAGTGGCCGCAAAGAGAGGCCGTTTTGCAGGGGAAAAAGAAGTCATTTGGCCAATCTCTGGGCATCAGATGAAAGCTGACATTTGGGGCTATAAGGCCGAGCTGGGATCTGGCTTCTGACCACTGTAGTTTTGGAGAAATCCAACAAAATTTGGAAATTTTTAGGTTGGGTGGTCAGGGTGGGCCAGGGCGAGTGGCCGCAAAGAGAGGCCATTTTGCAGGGGAAAAATAAGTCATTTGGCCAACCTCTGGGCATCAGATGAAAGCTGGCCGTTGGGGCTATAAGGCCGAGCTGGGATCTGGCTTCTGACCACTGTAGTTTTGGAGAAATCCGACAAAATTTGGAAATGTTTAGGTTGGGTGGTCAGGGTGGGCCAGGGCGAGTGGCCGCAAAGAGAGGCCATTTTGCAGGGGAAAAAGAAGTCATTTGGCCAGGCTCTGGACATCAGATGAAAGCTGGCCTTTGGGGCTATAAGGCCGAGCTGGGATCAGGCTTTTGACCACTGTAGTTTTGGAGAAATCCAACAAAATTTGGAAATTTTTAGGTTGGGTGGTGTGGGTGGGCCAGGGTGAGTGGCCTCAAAGAGAGGCCATTTTGCAGGGGAAAAAGAAGTCATTTGGCCAATCTCTGGGCATCAGATGAAAGCTGGCCTTTGGGGCTATAAGGCCGAGCTGGGATCTGGCTTCTGACCACTGTAGTTTTGGAGAAATCCAACAAAATTTGGAAATTTTTAGGTTGGGTGGTCAGGGTGGGCCAGGGCGAGTGGCCGCAAAGAGTGGCCATTTTGCAGGGGGAAAAGAAGTCATTTGGCCAACCTCTGGGCATCAGATGAAAGCTGGCATTTGGGGCTATAAGGCCGAGCTGGGATCTAGCTTCTGACCACTGTAGTTTTGGAGAAATCCAACAAAATTTGGAAATTTTTAGGTTGGGTGGTCAGGGTGGGCCAGGGCGAGTGGCCGCAAAGAGAGGCCATTTTGCAGGGGAAAAAGAAGTCATTTGGCCAGGCTCTGGACATCAGATGAAAGCTGGCGTTTGGGGCTATAAGGCCGAGCTGGGATCTGGCTTTTGACCACTGTAGTTTTGGAGAAATCCAACAAAATTTGGAAATTTTTAGGTTGGGTGGTCAGGGTGGGCCAGGGCGAGTGGCCGCAAAGAGAGGCCATTTTGCAGGGGAAAAAGAAATCATTTGGCCAGGCTCTGGGCATCAGATGAAAGCTGGCGTTTGGGGCTATAAGGCCGAGCTGGGATCTGGCTTCTGACCACTGTAGTTTTGGAGAAATCCAACAAAATTTGGAAATTTTTAGGTTGGGTGGTCAGGGTGGGCCAGGGCGAGTGGCCTCAAAGAGAGGCCATTTTGCAGGGGAAAAAGAAGTCATTTGGCCAACCTCTGGGCATCAGATGAAAGCTGGCGTTTGGGGCTATAAGGCCGAGCTGGGATCTGGCTTCTGACCACTTTAGTTTTGGAGAAATCCGACAAAATTTGGAAATGTTTAGGTTGGGTGGTTAGGGTGGGCCAGGGCGAGTGGCCGCAAAGAGAGGCCATTTTGCAGGGGAAAAATAAGTCATTTTGCAAACCTCTGGGCATCAGATGAAAGCTGGCCTTTGGGGCTATAAGGCCGAGCTGGGATCTGGCTTCTGACCACTGTAGTTTTGGAGAAATCCGACAAAATTTGGAAATGTATAGGTTGGGTGGTCAGGGTGGGCCAGGGCGAGTGGCCGCAAAGAGAGGCCATTTTGCAGGGGAAAAATAAGTCATTTGGCAAACCTCTGGGCATCAGATGAAAGCTGGCATTTGGGGCTATAAGGCCGAGCTGGGATCTAGCTTCTGACCACTTTAGTTTTGGAGAAATCCGACAAAATTTGGAAATTTTTAGGTTGGGTGGTCAGGGTGGGCCAGGGCGAGTGGCCGCAAAGAGAGGCCATTTTGCAGGGGAAAAATAAGTCATTTGGCCAACCTCTGGGCATCAGATGAAAGCTGGCCTTTGGGGCTATAAGGCCGAGCTGGGATCTGGCTTCTGACCACTGTAGTTTTGGAGAAATCCAACAAAATTTGGAAATGTTTAGGTTGGGTGGTCAGGGTGGGCCAGGGCGAGTGGCCGCAAAGAGAGGCCATTTTGCAGGGGAAAAAGAAGTCATTTGGCCAGGCTCTGGACATCAGATGAAAGCTGGCCTTTGGGGCTATAAGGCCGAGCTGGGATCTGGCTTCTGACCACTGTAGTTTTGGAGAAATCCAACAAAATTTGGAAATTTTTAGGTTGGGTGGTCAGGGTGGGCCAGGGCGAGTGGCCGCAAAGAGAGGCCATTTTGCAGGGGAAAAAGAAATCATTTGGCCAGGCTCTGGGCATGAGATGAAAGCTGGCGTTTGGGGCTATAAGGCCGAGCTGGGATCTGGCTTCTGACCACTGTAGTTTTGGAGAAATCCAACAAAATTTGGAAATTTTTAGGTTGGGTGGTCAGGGTGGGCCAGGGCGAGTGGCCGCAAAGAGAGGCCATTTTGCAGGGGAAAAAGAAGTCATTTGGCCAACCTCTGGGCATCAGATGAAAGCTGGCCGTTGGGGCTATAAGGCCGAGCTGGGATCTGGCTTCTGACCACTGTAGTTTTGGAGAAATCCGACAAAATTTGGAAATTTTTAGGTTGGGTGGTCAGGGTGGGCCAGGGCGAGTGGCCGCAAAGAGAGGCCATTTTGCAGGGGAAAAAGAAATCATTTGGCCAGGCTCTGGGCATCAGATGAAAGCTGGCGTTTGGGGCTATAAGGCCGAGCTGGGATCTGGCTTCTGACCACTGTAGTTTTGGAGAAATCCAACAAAATTTGGAAATGTTTAGGTTGGGTGGTCAGGGTGGGCCAGGGCGAGTGGCCTCAAAGAGAGGCCGTTTTGCAGGGGAAAAAGAAGTCATTTGGCCAATCTCTGGGCATGAGATGAAAGCTGACATTTGGGGCTATAAGGCCGAGCTGGGATCTGGCTTCTGACCACTGTAGTTTTGGAGAAATCCAACAAAATTTGGAAATTTTTAGGTTGGGTGGTCAGGGTGGGCCAGGGCGAGTGGCCGCAAAGAGAGGCCATTTTGCAGGGGAAAAAGAAGTCATTTGGCCAACCTCTGGGCATCAGATGAAAGCTGGCGTTTGGGGCTATAAGGCCGAGCTGGGATCTGGCTTTTGACCACTGTAGTTTTGGAGAAATCCAACAAAATTTGGAAATTTTTAGGTTGGGTGGTGTGGGTGGGCCAGGGTGAGTGGCCTCAAAGAGAGGCCATTTTGCAGGGGAAAAAGAAGTCATTTGGCCAACCTCTGGGCATCAGATGAAAGCTGGCGTTTGGGGCTATAAGGCCGAGCTGGGATCTGGCTTCTGACCACTGTAGTTTTGGAGAAATCCAACAAAATTTGGAAATTTTTAGGTTGGGTGGTCAGGGTGGGCCAGGGCGAGTGGCCGCAAAGAGTGGCCATTTTGCAGGGGGAAAAGAAGTCATTTGGCCAACCTCTGGGCATCAGATGAAAGCTGGCATTTGGGGCTATAAGGCCGAGCTGGGATCTAGCTTCTGACCACTGTAGTTTTGGAGAAATCCAACAAAATTTGGAAATTTTTAGGTTGGGTGGTCAGGGTGGGCCAGGGCGAGTGGCCGCAAAGAGAGGCCATTTTGCAGGGGAAAAAGAAGTCATTTGGCCAGGCTCTGGACATCAGATGAAAGCTGGCGTTTGGGGCTATAAGGCCGAGCTGGGATCTGGCTTTTGACCACTGTAGTTTTGGAGAAATCCAACAAAATTTGGAAATTTTTAGGTTGGGTGGTCAGGGTGGGCCAGGGCGAGTGGCCGCAAAGAGAGGCCATTTTGCAGGGGAAAAAGAAATCATTTGGCCAGGCTCTGGGCATGAGATGAAAGCTGGCCGTTGGGGCTATAAGGCTGAGCTGGGATCTGGCTTCTGACCACTGTAGTTTTGGAGAAATCCAACAAAATTTGGAAATTTTTAGGTTGGGTGGTCAGGGTGGGCCAGGGCGAGTGGCCTCAAAGAGAGGCCATTTTGCAGGGGAAAAAGAAGTCATTTGGCCAACCTCTGGGCATCAGATGAAAGCTGGCGTTTGGGGCTATAAGGCCGAGCTGGGATCTGGCTTCTGACCACTGTAGTTTTGGAGAAATCCGACAAAATTTGGAAATGTATAGGTTGGGTGGTCAGGGTGGGCCAGGGCGAGTGGCCTCAAAGAGAGGCCGTTTTGCAGGGGAAAAAGAAGTCATTTGGCCAATCTCTGGGCATGAGATGAAAGCTGACATTTGGGGCTATAAGGCCGAGCTGGGATCTGGCTTCTGACCACTGTAGTTTTGGAGAAATCCAACAAAATTTGGAAATTTTTAGGTTGGGTGGTCAGGGTGGGCCAGGGCGAGTGGCCGCAAAGAGAGGCCATTTTGCAGGGGAAAAAGAAGTCATTTGGCCAACCTCTGGGCATCAGATGAAAGCTGGCGTTTGGGGCTATAAGGCCGAGCTGGGATCTGGCTTTTGACCACTGTAGTTTTGGAGAAATCCAACAAAATTTGGAAATTTTTAGGTTGGGTGGTGTGGGTGGGCCAGGGTGAGTGGCCTCAAAGAGAGGCCATTTTGCAGGGGAAAAAGAAGTCATTTGGCCAACCTCTGGGCATCAGATGAAAGCTGGCGTTTGGGGCTATAAGGCCGAGCTGGGATCTGGCTTCTGACCACTGTAGTTTTGGAGAAATCCAACAAAATTTGGAAATTTTTAGGTTGGGTGGTCAGGGTGGGCCAGGGCGAGTGGCCGCAAAGAGTGGCCATTTTGCAGGGGGAAAAGAAGTCATTTGGCCAACCTCTGGGCATCAGATGAAAGCTGGCATTTGGGGCTATAAGGCCGAGCTGGGATCTAGCTTCTGACCACTGTAGTTTTGGAGAAATCCAACAAAATTTGGAAATTTTTAGGTTGGGTGGTCAGGGTGGGCCAGGGCGAGTGGCCGCAAAGAGAGGCCATTTTGCAGGGGAAAAAGAAGTCATTTGGCCAGGCTCTGGACATCAGATGAAAGCTGGCGTTTGGGGCTATAAGGCCGAGCTGGGATCTGGCTTTTGACCACTGTAGTTTTGGAGAAATCCAACAAAATTTGGAAATTTTTAGGTTGGGTGGTCAGGGTGGGCCAGGGCGAGTGGCCGCAAAGAGAGGCCATTTTGCAGGGGAAAAAGAAATCATTTGGCCAGGCTCTGGGCATGAGATGAAAGCTGGCCGTTGGGGCTATAAGGCTGAGCTGGGATCTGGCTTCTGACCACTGTAGTTTTGGAGAAATCCAACAAAATTTGGAAATTTTTAGGTTGGGTGGTCAGGGTGGGCCAGGGCGAGTGGCCTCAAAGAGAGGCCATTTTGCAGGGGAAAAAGAAGTCATTTGGCCAACCTCTGGGCATCAGATGAAAGCTGGCGTTTGGGGCTATAAGGCCGAGCTGGGATCTGGCTTCTGACCACTGTAGTTTTGGAGAAATCCGACAAAATTTGGAAATGTATAGGTTGGGTGGTCAGGGTGGGCCAGGGCGAGTGGCCTCAAAGAGAGGCCATTTTGCAGGGGAAAAAGAAGTCATTTGGCAAACCTCTGGGCATCAGATGAAAGCTGGCCGTTGGGGCTATAAGGCCGAGCTGGGATCTGGCTTCTGACCACTTTAGTTTTGGAGAAATCCGACAAAATTTGGAAATTTTTAGGTTGGGTGGTCAGGGTGGGCCAGGGCGAGTGGCCGCAAAGAGAGGCCATTTTGCAGGGGAAAAATAAGTCATTTGGCCAACCTCTGGGCATCAGATGAAAGCTGGCCTTTGGGGCTATAAGGCCGAGCTGGGATCTGGCTTCTGACCACTGTAGTTTTGGAGAAATCCGACAAAATTTGGAAATGTTTAGGTTGGGTGGTCAGGGTGGGCCAGGGCGAGTGGCCGCAAAGAGAGGCCATTTTGCAGGGGAAAAAGAAGTCATTTGGCCAGGCTCTGGACATCAGATGAAAGCTGGCCTTTGGGGCTATAAGGCCGAGCTGGGATCTGGCTTCTGACCACTGTAGTTTTGGAGAAATCCAACAAAATTTGGAAATTTTTAGGTTGGGTGGTCCGGGTGGGCCAGGGCGAGTGGCCGCAAAGAGAGGCCATTTTGCAGGGGAAAAAGAAATCATTTGGCCAGGCTCTGGGCATCAGATGAAAGCTGGCGTTTGGGGCTATAAGGCCGAGCTGGGATCTGGCTTCTGACCACTGTAGTTTTGGAGAAATCCAACAAAATTTGGAAATTTTTAGGTTGGGTGGTCAGGGTGGGCCAGGGCGAGTGGCCTCAAAGAGAGGCCGTTTTGCAGGGGAAAAAGAAGTCATTTGGCCAATCTCTGGGCATCAGATGAAAGCTGGCCTTTGGGGCTATAAGGCCGAGCTGGGATCTGGCTTTTGACCACTGTAGTTTTGGAGAAATCCAACAAAATTTGGAAATTTTTAGGTTGGGTGGTCAGGGTGGGCCAGGGCGAGTGGCCGCAAAGAGAGGCCATTTTGCAGGGGAAAAAGAAATCATTTGGCCAGGCTCTGGGCATCAGATGAAAGCTGGCGTTTGGGGCTATAAGGCCGAGCTGGGATCTGGCTTCTGACCACTGTAGTTTTGGAGAAATCCAACAAAATTTGGAAATTTTTAGGTTGGGTGGTCAGGGTGGGCCAGGGCGAGTGGCCTCAAAGAGAGGCCGTTTTGCAGGGGAAAAAGAAGTCATTTGGCCAATCTCTGGGCATGAGATGAAAGCTGACATTTGGGGCTATAAGGCCGAGCTGGGATCTGGCTTCTGACCACTGTAGTTTTGGAGAAATCCAACAAAATTTGGAAATTTTTAGGTTGGGTGGTCAGGGTGGGCCAGGGCGAGTGGCCGCAAAGAGAGGCCATTTTGCAGGGGAAAAAGAAGTCATTTGGCCAACCTCTGGGCATCAGATGAAAGCTGGCGTTTGGGGCTATAAGGCCGAGCTGGGATCTGGCTTTTGACCACTGTAGTTTTGGAGAAATCCAACAAAATTTGGAAATGTTTAGGTTGGGTGGTCAGGGTGGGCCAGGGCGAGTGGCTGCAAAGAGAGGCCATTTTGCAGGGGAAAAATAAGTCATTTGGCCAGGCTCTGGGCATCAGATGAAAGCTGGCCGTTGGGGCTATAAGGCCGAGCTGGGATCTGGCTTCTGACCACTTTAGTTTTGGAGAAATCCGACAAAATTTGGAAATTTTTAGGTTGGGTGGTCAGGGTGGGCCAGGGCGAGTGGCCGCAAAGAGAGGCCATTTTGCAGGGGAAAAAGAAGTCATTTGGCCAACCTCTGGGCATCAGATGAAAGCTGGCCGTTGGGGCTATAAGGCCGAGCTGGGATCTGGCTTCTGACCACTGTAGTTTTGGAGAAATCCAACAAAATTTGGAAATGTTTAGGTTGGGTGGTCAGGGTGGGCCAGGGCGAGTGGCCTCAAAGAGAGGCCGTTTTGCAGGGGAAAAAGAAGTCATTTGGCCAATCTCTGGGCATGAGATGAAAGCTGACATTTGGGGCTATAAGGCCGAGCTGGGATCTGGCTTCTGACCACTGTAGTTTTGGAGAAATCCAACAAAATTTGGAAATTTTTAGGTTGGGTGGTCAGGGTGGGCCAGGGCGAGTGGCCGCAAAGAGAGGCCATTTTGCAGGGGAAAAATAAGTCATTTGGCCAACCTCTGGGCATCAGATGAAAGCTGGCCGTTGGGGCTATAAGGCCGAGCTGGGATCTGGCTTTTGACCACTGTAGTTTTGGAGAAATCCGACAAAATTTGGAAATGTTTAGGTTGGGTGGTCAGGGTGGGCCAGGGCGAGTGGCCGCAAAGAGAGGCCATTTTGCAGGGGAAAAAGAAGTCATTTGGCCAGGCTCTGGGCATCAGATGAAAGCTGGCGTTTGGGGCTATAAGGCCGAGCTGGGATCTGGCTTCTGACCACTGTAGTTTTGGAGAAATCCAACAAAATTTGGAAATTTTTAGGTTGGGTGGTCAGGGTGGGCCAGGGCGAGTGGCCTCAAAGAGAGGCCGTTTTGCAGGGGAAAAAGAAGTCATTTGGCCAATCTCTGGGCATCAGATGAAAGCTGGCCTTTGGGGCTATAAGGCCGAGCTGGGATCTGGCTTTTGACCACTGTAGTTTTGGAGAAATCCAACAAAATTTGGAAATGTTTAGGTTGGGTGGTCAGGGTGGGCCAGGGCGAGTGGCCGCAAAGAGAGGCCATTTTGCAGGGGAAAAAGAAATCATTTGGCCAGGCTCTGGGCATCAGATGAAAGCTGGCGTTTGGGGCTATAAGGCCGAGCTGGGATCTGGCTTCTGACCACTGTAGTTTTGGAGAAATCCAACAAAATTTGGAAATTTTTAGGTTGGGTGGTCAGGGTGGGCCAGGGCGAGTGGCCTCAAAGAGAGGCCGTTTTGCAGGGGGAAAAAGAAGTCATTTGGCCAACCTCTGGGCATCAGATGAAAGCTGGCGTTTGGGGCTATAAGGCCGAGCTGGGATCTGGCTTCTGACCACTGTAGTTTTGGAGAAATCCAACAAAATTTGGAAATGTTTAGGTTGGGTGGTCAGGGTGGGCCAGGGCGAGTGGCCTCAAAGAGAGGCCATTTTGCAGGGGAAAAAGAAGTCATTTGGCCAGGCTCTGGACATCAGATGAAAGCTGGCGTTTGGGGCTATAAGGCCGAGCTGGGATCTGGCTTCTGACCACTGTAGTTTTGGAGAAATCCCACAAAATTTGGAAATTTTTAGGTTGGGTGGTCAGGGTGGGCCAGGGCAAGTGGCCTCAAAGAGAGGCCGTTTTGCAGGGGAAAAAGAAGTCATTTGGCCAATCTCTGGGCATCAGATGAAAGCTGGCATTTGGGGCTATAAGGCCGAGCTGGGATCTGGCTTCTGACCACTGTAGTTTTGGAGAAATCCAACAAAATTTGGAAATTTTTAGGTTGGGTGGTCAGGGTGGGCCAGGGCGAGTGGCCTCAAAGAGAGGCCATTTTGCAGGGGAAAAAGAAGTCATTTGGCCAACCTCTGGGCATCAGATGAAAGCTGGCATTTGGGGCTATAAGGCCGAGCTGGGATCTAGCTTCTGACCACTGTAGTTTTGGAGAAATCCAACAAAATTTGGAAATTTTTAGGTTGGGTGGTCAGGGTGGGCCAGGGCGAGTGGCCGCAAAGAGAGGCCATTTTGCAGGGGAAAAATAAGTCATTTGGCCAACCTCTGGGCATCAGATGAAAGCTGGCCGTTGGGGCTATAAGGCCGAGCTGGGATCTGGCTTCTGACCACTGTAGTTTTGGAGAAATCCAACAAAATTTGGAAATTTTTAGGTTGGGTGGTCAGGGTGGGCCAGGGCGAGTGGCCGCAAAGAGAGGCCATTTTGCAGGGGAAAAATAAGTCATTTGGCCAACCTCTGGGCATCAGATGAAAGCTGGCCGTTGGGGCTATAAGGCCGAGCTGGGATCTGGCTTCTGACCACTGTAGTTTTGGAGAAATCCGACAAAATTTGGAAATGTTTAGGTTGGGTGGTCAGGGTGGGCCAGGGCGAGTGGCCGCAAAGAGAGGCCATTTTGCAGGGGAAAAAGAAGTCATTTGGCCAGGCTCTGGACATCAGATGAAAGCTGGCGTTTGGGGCTATAAGGCCGAGCTGGGATCTGGCTTTTGACCACTGTAGTTTTGGAGAAATCCAACAAAATTTGGAAATTTTTAGGTTGGGTGGTCAGGGTGGGCCAGGGCGAGTGGCCGCAAAGAGAGGCCATTTTGCAGGGGAAAAAGAAATCATTTGGCCAGGCTCTGGGCATCAGATGAAAGCTGGCGTTTGGGGCTATAAGGCCGAGCTGGGATCTGGCTTCCGACCACTGTAGTTTTGGAGAAATCCAACAAAATTTGGAAATTTTTAGGTTGGGTGGTCAGGGTGGGCCAGGGCAAGTGGCCTCAAAGAGAGGCCGTTTTGCAGGGGAAAAAGAAGTCATTTGGCCAATCTCTGGGCATCAGATGAAAGCTGGCGTTTGGGGCTATAAGGCCGAGCTGGGATCTGGCTTCTGACCACTGTAGTTTTGGAGAAATCCAACAAAATTTGGAAATTTTTAGGTTGGGTGGTCATGGTGGGCCAGGGCGAGTGGCCTCAAAGAGAGGCCATTTTGCAGGGGGAAAAGAAGTCATTTGGCCAACCTCTGGGCATCAGATGAAAGCTGGCATTTGGGGCTATAAGGCCGAGCTGGGATCTAGCTTCTGACCACTGTAGTTTTGGAGAAATCCAACAAAATTTGGAAATTTTTAGGTTGGGTGGTTAGGGTGGGCCAGGGCGAGTGGCCGCAAAGAGAGGCCATTTTGCAGGGGAAAAAGAAGTCATTTGGCCAGGCTCTGGACATCAGATGAAAGCTGGCGTTTGGGGCTATAAGGCCGAGCTGGGATCTGGCTTTTGACCACTGTAGTTTTGGAGAAATCCAACAAAATTTGGAAATTTTTAGGTTGGGTGGTCAGGGTGGGCCAGGGCGAGTGGCCGCAAAGAGAGGCCATTTTGCAGGGGAAAAAGAAATCATTTGGCCAGGCTCTGGGCATCAGATGAAAGCTGGCGTTTGGGGCTATAAGGCCGAGCTGGGATCTGGCTTCTGACCACTGTAGTTTTGGAGAAATCCAACAAAATTTGGAAATTTTTAGGTTGGGTGGTCAGGGTGGGCCAGGGCAAGTGGCCTCAAAGAGAGGCCGTTTTGCAGGGGAA
>NW_026990094.1:17500-22500 GCF_036417665.1 Passer domesticus | reverse complement strand
AGGTAGGACGAGGCGCCGCCGCCTCGCCCTCGACATGCCGGGGGGCTCTCTGTCGGGCTCCGGGTCCGTGCTAGGGCAAGGCCGGCCACCGCGGCCGGCCTCTGCCCCTGGAAAAATCCGCCCGCTACGCGGGTCCCCGGCTTAAGGCCGAGGAAGGGGGACAACGCCGAAACAAAAAAAAAAAAAAAAAAAAAAAAAAAACCACAGGCCGGGGACGGCGGTGGCGCCACCCCGGCTCATCGGGCGACTGCCGTCGCCGAGCCCCTCAAGCGACGCAGCAGGCCGAGGCCAGGCCGCGCGTCCCACTGCGCGTCCCCCGCCGCCCTTCCGACACGGACACGCTGGCAAACAGGTCGGGAGCGGGGGACGGGACGCCGCCACCTCGGCCGAGCGGGCCATCCTCGGGGCTCTTGGAGCAAGGGCCAGGAAAAACCCCAGCCGCGTCCACCCTCCGACTGCCGGGGGGGGGAAATAAAACAAAATAGAAAAAAATTAAAAAGCGCCCGCCGAGCGGGGCCCCGGCTTAAGGCCGAGCCACACACAAGGGACGAGGCGCCGCCGCCTCGCCCGCCACCGGGCCGGGCCGGAGCAGGACACGCTCACGGCTTTTCTCCACCTCACCTCGGCCAGCGAGGGGCTCTCACACGGCTTTTCGACTCTCTCTCTCGGCTCCGCGGGGACCGGCCCCTTTCCCCCGGCTCGCCCTCGGTCTCTTCTCTCTCGGCTCCGCGGGGACCGGCCCCTTTCCCCCGGCTCGCCCTCGGTCTCTTCTCTCTCGGCTCCGCGGGGACCGGCCCCTTTCCCCCGGCTCGCCCTCGGTCTCTTCTCTCTCGGCTCCGCGGGGACCGGCCCCTTTCGGGCTCCACACACGTCTCTCTCGCGCCCCACGATCGGTCGCACCACATCTCTCTCCCTCGGGGCCCTCCACACTGCGCCAAACCTCGCTGGGGCAACCACGGACGGAACCGGGAACAAAGCCACGCGACTCGTTCCTCGGTTAGGCGGCGTGCTCTCCAACCCTGGCGCCACCGGCACGCGCGGCCAATCCAGCCCACCGCCATCGGACACAGGCGCGGAGAACCCTGCCTGCGGGGACGCGGCCCGTCACCTCGCTCCCATAGTACGGACAGATAAGTCCAAGGCCGCCGGCGCCTCCAAGAGGACCGATGAAAATCGACCGGGAAGGAGCGCCGCCGCAGGCCGCCTCCTAGCATGACGTAGCGGGAGGCGGCCGAAAACAGCGACCCCTTGGTGAACTTCCGGAGCCGGCTGAGACAACAGGTCTACCCGGCGCCGGCCGAAATGTGACCAAGTCCCTTCGGAACGAGGTAGACCTGTTGTCATCCGTCAGCGCCCGCCGCCCGGGGACCGCGCCGAGCCTGGGCGGGCGCGGAGCCGGGGTAGACCTGGTGTCTCCCGGGGAGCCGGGGTAGACCTGGCGTCCTCTCCGGCGCCGGGATAGACCTGGTGTCCGTTCCCGAAGCCGGGGTAGACCTGGTGTCCCCTCCCGAAGCCGGGGGTAGACCTGTTGGCTCCCTTCCCGAAGACGGGGTAGACCTGGTGTCCCCTCCCGAAGCCGGGGTAGACCTGTTGTCCCCTCCCGAAGCCGGGGTAGTACCTGGTGGCCCCTCCCGAAGCCGGGGGTAGACCTGTTGGCTCCCTTCCCGAAGACGGGGTAGACCTGGTGTCCCCTCCCGAAGCCGGGGTAGACCTGTTGGCTCCCCGAAGCCGGGGTAGACCTGGTGTCCCCTCCCGAAGCCGGGGTAGACCTGTTGGCTGCCCTCCCGGAACCGGGGTAGACCTGGTGTCCCCTCCCGGAGCCGGGGTAGACCTGTTGGCTCCCCGAAGCCGGGGTAGACCTGTTGGCTGCCCTCCCGAAGCCGGGGTAGACCTGTTGGCTGCCCTCCCGAAGCCGGGGTAGACCTGGTGTCCCCTCCCGAAGCCGGGGGTAGACCTGTTGGCTGCCCTCCCGAAGCCGGGGTAGACCTGGTGTCCCCTCCCGGAGCCGGGGGTAGACCTGGTGTCCTTGCAGAGCTAGGGTAGACCTGTTGTTCTCCGCTCGCCGCCCGGGGTTCGGGCGCCTCGCTGACCCCGCCAAGCCTGCACAGCCGGGGGCAGCTCACGGCCTCGTAACGCCCCGGAGCCGGACGGCTCTATCAGCCCTGTCCCACTCAATGAAGCCCCCTTCCCCGCCCCCCCCCCCCCCCCCCCCCCCCCCCATTTCTAAGACCAATTCATATTTTCGAGGTTTTGGGGTTTTTGGAGGCTTTTTTTTTTTTGGTGGGCGTTGTGGGGGTGGTTTTTG
Source organism: Passer domesticus (assembly GCF_036417665.1). NCBI lineage: Eukaryota > Metazoa > Chordata > Aves > Passeriformes > Passeridae > Passer > Passer domesticus. The sequence goes on along the minus strand of NW_026990094.1, from coordinate 20,195 downwards.
GTTTTGGGTTTTGTTGGTTGTTTTTGTTTTTGTTTTTGTTTTTTTTTTTTTTTTTTTTTTTGGGGTTTTTTTTTTTTTTTTTGGTTGGGTTTGGTTTTGTTTGGTTTTGTTTGGTTTTGTTTGGTTGGGGCTTTTTCTCTTTTGGATTTTTTTCTTGGGGGGGGGTTTTGTGTGTGGGGGGTTTTCTGGTTGGTATTGTTGTTGTTGTTTTTCCTTTGCTTTGCCTTGCCTTGCTTTGCTTTGCTTTGCTTTGCTTTGCTTTGCTTTTGTTTGATGCTAGATCTCGGGGCTTTTTGGGGGGGGAGTGGGCGTGGGGCTTGTGGCTTGTGGTTCGGTTGGTGGGCTGGTGGGGGCTTTTTTTGGTGTTTCTTTGGGGGGCTTTTATTGTTGGGTTTGGTTTTGGTTCCCCCCCCCGGGGTTGGTTTGGTGGGGTTTTGTTTGTTTTGTTTTTTTCCGTCTGTTTGTTTTTTTCTTTTGTCGTTTGTTTGGTTTGGTTTTGGCTTTTCTTGGGTTTCTGCCCGCCCCCCCCACGCCGCGACTCGGCTCGACCCGCCCCGCCCCGCCCACCGGGAGAGGAGGCGGCGGCGGCGGCGGCGGCGGCGGGGCAGCCGCCGCCGGCACACGGGCGGCCGCTTTCGGACGGGTTCTTTCACGGTCCGCAGAGGTCTTCAGCACTCGGCGTGGCTCTGGGGGGCCGCGGGGGCTCGGTGGCGAGGCGCCCGTGGCCGGCACCACGAAGCCGCCGGCCCTTGTCCGCACAGAGAGCGACAGACAGACACGGGGACACACACCCGCTCCACGCACTCACATCCCGATGCCGCTCTCTCAGAGCACCACACCGCCCCCCCCCGCCCATAGGCACGCGCCCTCTCGCGTGCCCTCTCTCCCCGTCCCCGTCCCCGTCCCCGTCCCCGCGCCTGCCCTGGTCCCTGCCCTGGTCCCTGCCCTGCCTGTCGCGGCCGCCCCCCCGGCCAGCCACGACGGTTGGGGGGCCGCCCCGCCCTGCCCCCCTCAGACTCCCTGCTGCCGCCTGCAGACTTTCCTCGCCTCCGCCCAATGACGGTTGGGGCCGCCCCGCCCTCACCCCCCCTCCCCCCCAGACTCCCTGCTGCCGCCTGCAGACTTTCCCGGCCTCCGCCCAATGACGGTTGGGGCCGCCCCGCCCTCCCCCCCTCAGACGCCCTGGCGCCACCTTCAGACTTTTCAAGCCCTCTCCCCCCCCACCCCGGGCTCCCATCGGCCTGTTTGCACAGCGGCAGCGGCAGCGGCAGCGGCAGCGGCAGCGGCAGCGGCAGCGGCAGCGGCGGGCGGGCGGGCGGGCGGGCGAGGAGCCGGCCGACACCGAGGCAGCCGGGAGGTTCGGCCAGCAGGGCGAGAGCCTGCTGCAGAGGCGGGGCGGGGCGGGCGGGCGGTGGCGGGATGCCTAGCGCACCGTCCCTTTCTCCGGGAAACTTTCTGTTCGTCTCTCGCCGAGCCTTTTGGTTTGATGGCGTTCCTTCCTTCCCTCCCGCTCACCCCTGGCCCCGGCCCAGCCCGCGGCAGGACGGCAGCGGGGAGAGCGGCCGAAGGGAGCGAGCGATGCGGCAATCGAGCCGGGAGCCGGGCCGCCGTCGCTCGGGCCACGGGGGCGGCGGCAGTGCCGCCGGCGCCCAAAGGCTCTCTCCTTCCCTTTCGGTCGGGGCAGCGGGAGGCGGGCAGGCTGTCTGCGGGGGTGGGGGGGGGGGGGGGTGGGGGGGGGGGGGGGGAGGTGGGGGGGGGGGGGGCGGGCGTGCGTCCGGCTGGCGGCGAAAGTCGGCCGCCTTCGCCTCCCGGCTTTCGGGAGGAAAGGGCGCGTGCGAGCCGCTGCGCGCGCCCCCTGGAGCGGGCACGAGCCTGCCGGTCGTGCGGGCCGCCCGCCTCGCACGGGCTCGCGGGCCCGGGCCGCGGGGGTGCTGCGCGTCCGATCGAGGACGGCTCCTCAGCCAAGCGCACGCCAGAGGGCTCGGCCGCCAGGGGGCGGAGGCCGACCGGGGACAGCAGGTCTACCCACGGGCGAGGCGGCTGTCGGCTAAGGCCAGCCGGGGACAACAGGTCTACCCCGGAACTCCGAGGCCGGCCGCGGCCAACAGGTCTACCCCCGGAGCGCCGAGGACCTCCGGCCGGGGACAGCAGGTCTACCCACGGGCGAGGCGGCCGTAGGCGAAGGCCAGCCGGGGACAACAGGTCCGAGGACCTCCGACCGGGAACAGCAGGTCTGCCCGGCCCCCCGAGGTAAGGGCCCGGGCCGCGGCCAACAGGTCTACCCCCGGAGCTCCGAGGACCTCCGGCCGGGGACAGCAGGTCTGCCCCGGGGCCGCCGGAGGTAAGGGCCGGCCGCGGCCAACAGGTCTACCCCCGGGGCTCCGAGGCCGGCCGGGGACAACAGGTCTACCCCCGGAGCGCCGAGGACCTCCGGCCGGGGACAGCAGGTCTACCCACGGGCGAGGCGGCCGTAGGCGAAGGCCAGCCGGGGACAACAGGTCCGAGGACCTCCGACCGGGAACAGCAGGTCTGCCCGGCCCCCCGAGGTAAGGGCCCGGGCCGCGGCCAACAGGTCTACCCCCGGAGCTCCGAGGACCTCCGGCCGGGGACAGCAGGTCTGCCCCGGGGCCGCCGGAGGTAAGGGCCGGCCGCGGCTAACAGGTCTACCCCCGGGGCTCCGAGGCCGGCCGGGGAC
>NW_026990094.1:0-5000 GCF_036417665.1 Passer domesticus | reverse complement strand
CACCTCGCCTGCGACGGGAAGCGAACTGGAAAGGAGACCGCCCTGCCCGATCACCGGACCCCCGCCGTGGCTTCCCCATGACAGAGAAGCCCCGGCAGAGAGCCGGCCCGCCGGGGGCCCTCTCCCACGCGACCCGAAAAGCCTCATCGATCAGGCGCGGCTGACGAAGGAGACGCGCAAACCGTGACCAGGGCCCCGTCCCCGAGAGGCTCTCTCGGTCTGCCCTTCTCTCTCTCTTCCTCCTCCTGCGGCTTGGCGCCGCCGAGCCTCCCGGGACTGAACGTGCCTGAGGCCGCCGACGCCGGCGGGCCGGTCACGGCACAACAGGAGCACGGGGGGGTGCCGCCACCCGACAACGGTTCCCTTAGCGGGGCAACAGCAGGACGGGACCGCCCGGGCTGGGGGACTCGGCCCCTTCGCCCGGGGAACCCATCCCAGCGTGCGAGAAAAGTGCCACCGACCGTGCCCACGGGGCCACCGGCTTTCACCCGCCACGCGGCAGTCGGCTTCCCCTCCGGCAAAAAAAAAAAAAAAAAAAAAAGCCGGGCGGGGACGGCACGATAAAAAGGCACATGGCGCGCGCGTTCGGCAACGGACCCGTGCTAACCACAGGGGCCGCGGGCCCGGGCCGAGGGGCGACCCACCGGCATCTCGCCCCTCTCTCTCTCGCTCTCTCTCTCTCTCTGCACACCTTGGCTTGCGTGGCCCGCGCACCTTTGTCGCGCGGCTTCTCGGGTGCCGCGGCTTAAGGCCGCCGGAAAGGGGGGGGGGGGGGGGACCGTCAACGACGGCCGGCCGGGCAGCCCCCACTCCGCCCGCACGCCGGCTCGCTAACAAAAAAAAAAAGGCAACGTGAACGGACCCCCGGTGGAAACCCAGCCTGCCCTGGCGGAAGCGGCTCAGCCGCACCACCCGCAAAGCGAGGTAGGACGAGGCGCCGCCGCCTCGCCCTCGACATGCCGGGGGGCTCTCTGTCGGGCTCCGGGTCCGTGCTAGGGCAAGGCCGGCCACCGCGGCCGGCCTCTGCCCCTGGAAAAATCCGCCCGCTACGCGGGTCCCCGGCTTAAGGCCGAGGAAGGGGGACAACGCCGAAACAAAAAAAAAAAAAAAAAAAAAAAAAAAACCACAGGCCGGGGACGGCGGTGGCGCCACCCCGGCTCATCGGGCGACTGCCGTCGCCGAGCCCCTCAAGCGACGCAGCAGGCCGAGGCCAGGCCGCGCGTCCCACTGCGCGTCCCCCGCCGCCCTTCCGACACGGACACGCTGGCAAACAGGTCGGGAGCGGGGGACGGGACGCCGCCACCTCGGCCGAGCGGGCCATCCTCGGGGCTCTTGGAGCAAGGGCCAGGAAAAACCCCAGCCGCGTCCACCCTCCGACTGCCGGGGGGGGGAAATAAAACAAAATAGAAAAAAATTAAAAAGCGCCCGCCGAGCGGGGCCCCGGCTTAAGGCCGAGCCACACACAAGGGACGAGGCGCCGCCGCCTCGCCCGCCACCGGGCCGGGCCGGAGCAGGACACGCTCACGGCTTTTCTCCACCTCACCTCGGCCAGCGAGGGGCTCTCACACGGCTTTTCGACTCTCTCTCTCGGCTCCGCGGGGACCGGCCCCTTTCCCCCGGCTCGCCCTCGGTCTCTTCTCTCTCGGCTCCGCGGGGACCGGCCCCTTTCCCCCGGCTCGCCCTCGGTCTCTTCTCTCTCGGCTCCGCGGGGACCGGCCCCTTTCCCCCGGCTCGCCCTCGGTCTCTTCTCTCTCGGCTCCGCGGGGACCGGCCCCTTTCGGGCTCCACACACGTCTCTCTCGCGCCCCACGATCGGTCGCACCACATCTCTCTCCCTCGGGGCCCTCCACACTGCGCCAAACCTCGCTGGGGCAACCACGGACGGAACCGGGAACAAAGCCACGCGACTCGTTCCTCGGTTAGGCGGCGTGCTCTCCAACCCTGGCGCCACCGGCACGCGCGGCCAATCCAGCCCACCGCCATCGGACACAGGCGCGGAGAACCCTGCCTGCGGGGACGCGGCCCGTCACCTCGCTCCCATAGTACGGACAGATAAGTCCAAGGCCGCCGGCGCCTCCAAGAGGACCGATGAAAATCGACCGGGAAGGAGCGCCGCCGCAGGCCGCCTCCTAGCATGACGTAGCGGGAGGCGGCCGAAAACAGCGACCCCTTGGTGAACTTCCGGAGCCGGCTGAGACAACAGGTCTACCCGGCGCCGGCCGAAATGTGACCAAGTCCCTTCGGAACGAGGTAGACCTGTTGTCATCCGTCAGCGCCCGCCGCCCGGGGACCGCGCCGAGCCTGGGCGGGCGCGGAGCCGGGGTAGACCTGGTGTCTCCCGGGGAGCCGGGGTAGACCTGGCGTCCTCTCCGGCGCCGGGATAGACCTGGTGTCCGTTCCCGAAGCCGGGGTAGACCTGGTGTCCCCTCCCGAAGCCGGGGGTAGACCTGTTGGCTCCCTTCCCGAAGACGGGGTAGACCTGGTGTCCCCTCCCGAAGCCGGGGTAGACCTGTTGTCCCCTCCCGAAGCCGGGGTAGTACCTGGTGGCCCCTCCCGAAGCCGGGGGTAGACCTGTTGGCTCCCTTCCCGAAGACGGGGTAGACCTGGTGTCCCCTCCCGAAGCCGGGGTAGACCTGTTGGCTCCCCGAAGCCGGGGTAGACCTGGTGTCCCCTCCCGAAGCCGGGGTAGACCTGTTGGCTGCCCTCCCGGAACCGGGGTAGACCTGGTGTCCCCTCCCGGAGCCGGGGTAGACCTGTTGGCTCCCCGAAGCCGGGGTAGACCTGTTGGCTGCCCTCCCGAAGCCGGGGTAGACCTGTTGGCTGCCCTCCCGAAGCCGGGGTAGACCTGGTGTCCCCTCCCGAAGCCGGGGGTAGACCTGTTGGCTGCCCTCCCGAAGCCGGGGTAGACCTGGTGTCCCCTCCCGGAGCCGGGGGTAGACCTGGTGTCCTTGCAGAGCTAGGGTAGACCTGTTGTTCTCCGCTCGCCGCCCGGGGTTCGGGCGCCTCGCTGACCCCGCCAAGCCTGCACAGCCGGGGGCAGCTCACGGCCTCGTAACGCCCCGGAGCCGGACGGCTCTATCAGCCCTGTCCCACTCAATGAAGCCCCCTTCCCCGCCCCCCCCCCCCCCCCCCCCCCCCCCATTTCTAAGACCAATTCATATTTTCGAGGTTTTGGGGTTTTTGGAGGCTTTTTTTTTTTTGGTGGGCGTTGTGGGGGTGGTTTTTGGTTTTGGGTTTTGTTGGTTGTTTTTGTTTTTGTTTTTGTTTTTTTTTTTTTTTTTTTTTTTGGGGTTTTTTTTTTTTTTTTTGGTTGGGTTTGGTTTTGTTTGGTTTTGTTTGGTTTTGTTTGGTTGGGGCTTTTTCTCTTTTGGATTTTTTTCTTGGGGGGGGGTTTTGTGTGTGGGGGGTTTTCTGGTTGGTATTGTTGTTGTTGTTTTTCCTTTGCTTTGCCTTGCCTTGCTTTGCTTTGCTTTGCTTTGCTTTGCTTTGCTTTTGTTTGATGCTAGATCTCGGGGCTTTTTGGGGGGGGAGTGGGCGTGGGGCTTGTGGCTTGTGGTTCGGTTGGTGGGCTGGTGGGGGCTTTTTTTGGTGTTTCTTTGGGGGGCTTTTATTGTTGGGTTTGGTTTTGGTTCCCCCCCCCGGGGTTGGTTTGGTGGGGTTTTGTTTGTTTTGTTTTTTTCCGTCTGTTTGTTTTTTTCTTTTGTCGTTTGTTTGGTTTGGTTTTGGCTTTTCTTGGGTTTCTGCCCGCCCCCCCCACGCCGCGACTCGGCTCGACCCGCCCCGCCCCGCCCACCGGGAGAGGAGGCGGCGGCGGCGGCGGCGGCGGCGGGGCAGCCGCCGCCGGCACACGGGCGGCCGCTTTCGGACGGGTTCTTTCACGGTCCGCAGAGGTCTTCAGCACTCGGCGTGGCTCTGGGGGGCCGCGGGGGCTCGGTGGCGAGGCGCCCGTGGCCGGCACCACGAAGCCGCCGGCCCTTGTCCGCACAGAGAGCGACAGACAGACACGGGGACACACACCCGCTCCACGCACTCACATCCCGATGCCGCTCTCTCAGAGCACCACACCGCCCCCCCCCCGCCCATAGGCACGCGCCCTCTCGCGTGCCCTCTCTCCCCGTCCCCGTCCCCGTCCCCGTCCCCGCGCCTGCCCTGGTCCCTGCCCTGGTCCCTGCCCTGCCTGTCGCGGCCGCCCCCCCGGCCAGCCACGACGGTTGGGGGGCCGCCCCGCCCTGCCCCCCTCAGACTCCCTGCTGCCGCCTGCAGACTTTCCTCGCCTCCGCCCAATGACGGTTGGGGCCGCCCCGCCCTCACCCCCCCTCCCCCCCAGACTCCCTGCTGCCGCCTGCAGACTTTCCCGGCCTCCGCCCAATGACGGTTGGGGCCGCCCCGCCCTCCCCCCCTCAGACGCCCTGGCGCCACCTTCAGACTTTTCAAGCCCTCTCCCCCCCCACCCCGGGCTCCCATCGGCCTGTTTGCACAGCGGCAGCGGCAGCGGCAGCGGCAGCGGCAGCGGCAGCGGCAGCGGCAGCGGCGGGCGGGCGGGCGGGCGGGCGAGGAGCCGGCCGACACCGAGGCAGCCGGGAGGTTCGGCCAGCAGGGCGAGAGCCTGCTGCAGAGGCGGGGCGGGGCGGGCGGGCGGTGGCGGGATGCCTAGCGCACCGTCCCTTTCTCCGGGAAACTTTCTGTTCGTCTCTCGCCGAGCCTTTTGGTTTGATGGCGTTCCTTCCTTCCCTCCCGCTCACCCCTGGCCCCGGCCCAGCCCGCGGCAGGACGGCAGCGGGGAGAGCGGCCGAAGGGAGCGAGCGATGCGGCAATCGAGCCGGGAGCCGGGCCGCCGTCGCTCGGGCCACGGGGGCGGCGGCAGTGCCGCCGGCGCCCAAAGGCTCTCTCCTTCCCTTTCGGTCGGGGCAGCGGGAGGCGGGCAGGCTGTCTGCGGGGGTGGGGGGGGGGGGGGGTGGGGGGGGGGGGGGGGAGGTGGGGGGGGGGGGGGCGGGCGTGCG
>NW_026990093.1:20000-35168 GCF_036417665.1 Passer domesticus | reverse complement strand
TTCTGGTCCTTGTCTTTTAGCATGACTTTGCAGGTGTTTTCGTGCAGATTTCAAACGTCACGGACTGTGTGCTGTGATTTTAGGCTGCTGGAGGAGCGTCTTCTGCCGATTCTGGTCCTATAGTATAGCATGATATTGCAGGTGTTTTCTCTTATTTACAGAGTGTTTTCAAATGCCTCGGGCTGTTTTGTGTGTTTGGAGGCTGTTGGAGGAGCGTCTTCGGCCTGTTTCTGGTCCTATTGTAAAGCAAGACATTGCAGGTGTTTTTTCGCGTAGCTCCAGAGTGTTTGCAAAAGGCTCCGTCTGTTTTGTGTGTTTGTAGGCTGTTGGAAGAGCGTATAAGGGGAGTATCTAGTCCTGTTCTGTATCATGAATTTGCAGATGTTTTCAGGTGGTTGTACAGTGTTTTCAAAAGCCTCAGGCTGTTTTGTGCGTATACAGGCTGCTAGAGGTGAGTCTTAGGCGTATTTCTGGTCCTATAGTATAGCATGATATTGCAAGTGTTTTCGATTAGTTACAGAGTGTTTTCAAAAGGCTCCATCTGTTTTGTGTGTTTGTAGGCTGTTGGATGAGCGTATAAGGCGGGTACCTGGTCCTGTTCTGTATCATGACTTTTCAGGTGTTTTCAGGCGGCTGTACAGTGTTTTCAAAAGCCACAGGCTGCTTTCTGCCTATACACGCTGCTAGAGGTGAGTCTTGGGCGTTATTCTGCTCCTTTTGTATTGCATGATATTGCAAGTGTTTTCGCGTATTTACAGCGTGTTTTCAAATGTCGTGAGATGTTTGGTGTGATTTTAGGCTGCTGGAGGAGCGTCTTCTGCCTGTTTCTGGTCCCTTTGAAAAGCACGATATTGCAGTGGTTTTCACGTAGATACAGAGTGTTTTCAAAAGCCTTGGGCTGTTTTGTGTGTTTATAGGCTGTTGGAAGAGCGTATAAGGCGTGTATCTAGCCCTGTTCAGTATCATGAATTTGACAGTGTTTTCAGGTGGTAGTACACTGTTTTCAGAAGCCTCTGGCTGTTTTGTGCGTATACAGGCTGCTAGAGGGGAGTCTTAGGCGATTTTCTGGTTCTATAGTATAGCATGATATGCAAGGTGTTTTCGCGTGTATAAGGAGTGTTTTCAAATGCCTCGGAATGTTTTGTGTATTTATAGACTGTTGGAAAAGCGTCTTCGCTGTGTTTCTGGTCCTTGTCTTTTAGCATGACTTTGCAGGTGTTTTCGTGCAGTTTTCAAATGTCTCGGACTGTGTGCTGTGATTTTAGGCTGTTGGAGGAGCGTCTTCTGCCGATTCTGGTCCTATAGTATAGCATGATATTGCAGGTGTTTTCGCGTAGTTACAGAGTGTCTTCAAACACCTCGGGCTGTTTTGTGTGTTAGGAGGCTGTTGGAAGAGCGTATAAGGCGGGTACCTGGTCCTGTTCTGTATCATGACTTTTCAGGTGTTTTCAGGCGGTTGTACAGTGTTTTCAAAAGCCACAGGCTGCTTTCTGCCTATACAGGCTGCTAGAGGTGAGTCTTGGGCGTTATTCTGCTCCTTTTGTATTGCATGATATTGCCAGTGTTTTCGCGTATTTACAGCGTGTTTTCAAATGTCGTGAGATGTTTGGTGTGATTTTAGGCTGCTGGAGGAGCGTCTTCGGCCTGTTTCTGGTCCTGTTGAAAAGCACGATATTGCAGGGGTTTTCACGTAGCTACAGAGTGTTTTCAAAAGCCTCGGCCTGTTTTGTGTGTTTGTAGGCTGTTGGAAGTGCGTATAAGGCTTGTCTCTAGCCCTGTTCTGTATCTTGAATTTGACGGTGTTTTCAGGTGGTTGTACAGTGTTTTCAAAAGCCTCGGTCTGTTTTGTGCGTATTCAGGCTGCTAGAGGTGAGTCTTAGGCGTGTTTCTGGTCCTATTGTATAGCATGACTTGGAAGGTGTTTTCGCGTGTATAAAGAGTGTTTTCAAATGCCTCGGAATGTTTTGTTTATTTTTAGACTGCTGGAAAAGCGTCTTCGCTGTGTTTCTGGTCCTTGTCTTTTAGCATGACTTTGCAGGTGTTTTCGCGCAGTTTTCAAATGTCTCGGGCTGTTTTGTGTGTTTGTAGGCTGTTGGATGAGCGTCTTCGGCCTGTTTCTGGTCCTGTTGAAAAGCATGATATTGCAGGTGTTTTCGCTTAGTTACAGAGTGTTTTCAAAAGCCTCGGGCTGTTTTGTGTGTTTGTAGGCTGTTGGAAGAGCGTATAAGTCTTGTATCTAGTCCTGTTCTGTATCATGAATTTGACGGTGTTTTCAGGTGGTTGTACAGTGTTTTCAAAAGCCTCTGGCTGTTTTGTCCGTATACAGGCAGCTAGAGGTGAGTCTCAGGCCTCTTTCTGGTCCTTTTGAAAAGCACGATATTGCAGGTGTTTTCACGTAGTTACAGAGTGTTTTCAAAAGGCTCGGGCTGTTTTGTGTGTTTGGAGGCTGTTGGAGGAGCGCATAAGGCGTGTTTCTGGTCCTTTTGTATTGCATGACATTGCAGGTGTTTTGGCGTAGTTTTCCAGTGTTTTCAAATGTCGTGAGATGTTTGGTGTGATTTTAGGCTGCTGGAGGAGCGTCTTCGGTCTGTTTCTGGTCCTATTGTAAAGCAAGACATTGCAGGTGTTTTCGCGTATTTACAGCAGGTTTTCAAATGTCGTGAGATGTTTGGTGTGATTTTAGGCTGCTGGAGGAGCGTTTTCGGCCTGTTTCTGGTCCTGAGGAATAGCATGATATTGCAGGTGTTTTCGCGTAGTTACAGAGTGTCTTCAAACACCTCGGGCTGTGTTGTGTGTTAGTAGGCTGTTGGAAGAGCGTATAAGGCGGGTACCTGGTCCTGTTCTGTATCATGACTTTTCAGGTGTTTTCAGGCGGTTGTACAGTGTTTTCAAAAGCCACAGGATGCTTTCTGCCTATACAGGGTGCTAGAGTTGAGTCTTGGGCGTTATTCTGCTCCTTTTGTATTGCATGATATTGCAAGTGTTTTCGCGTATTTACAGCGTGTTTTCAAATGTCGTGAGATGTTTGGTGTGATTTTAGGCTGCTGGAGGAGCGTCTTCGGCCTGTTTCTGGTCCTTTTGAAAAGCACGATATTGCAGGGGTTTTCACGTAGCTACAGAGTGTTTTCAAAAGCCTCGGGCTGTTTTGTGTGTTTGTAGGCTGTTGGAAGAGCGTATAAGGCGTGTATCTAGTCCTGTTCAGTATCATGAATTTGACGGTGTTTTCAAGTGGTTGTACAGTGTTTTCAAAAGCCTCGGGCTGTTTTGTGCGTATACAGGCAGCTAGAGGTGAGTCTTAGGCGTATTTCTGGTCCTATAATATAGCATGATATTGCAGGTGTTTTCGATTAGTTACAGAGTGTTTTCAAAAGGCTCCATCTGTTTTGTGTGTTTGTAGGCTGTTGGATGAGCGTATAAGGCTTGTCTCTAGCCCTGTTCTGTATCTTGAATTTGCAGCTGTTTTCAGGTGGTTGTACAGTGTTTTCAAAAGCCTCGGGCTGTTTTGTGCGTATTCAGGCTGCTAGAGGTGAGTCTTTGGCGTGTTTCTGGTCCTATTGTATAGCATGACTTGGAAGGTGTTTTCGCGTGTATAAAGAGTGTTTTCAAATGCCTCGGAATGTTTTGTTTATTTTTAGACTGCTGGAAAAGCGTCTTCGCTGTGTTTCTGGTCCTTGTCTTTTAGCATGACTTTGCAGGTGTTTTCGCGCAGTTTTCAAATGTCTCGGGCTGTTTTGTGTGTTTGTAGGCTGTTGGATGAGCGTCTTCGGCCTGTTTCTGGTCCTGTTGAAAATCATGATATTGCAGGTGTTTTCGCTTAGTTACAGAGTGTTTTCAAAAGCCTCGGGCTGTTTTGTGTGTTTGTAGGCTGTTGGAAGAGCGTATAAGGCTTGTATCTGGTCCTGTTCTGTATCATGAATTTGACGGTGTTTTTAGGTGGTTGTACAGTGTTTTCAAAAGCCTCGGGCTGTTTTGTTCGTATTCAGGCTGCTAGAGGTGAGTCTTAGGCGTGTTTCTGGTCCTATTGTATCGCATGACATTGCAGGTGTTTTGGCGTAGTTTTCCAGTGTTTTCAAATGTCGTGAGATGTTTGGTGTGATTTTAGGCTGCTGGAGGAGCGTCTTCGGCCTGTTTCTGGTCCTGAGGAATAGCATGATATTGCAGGTGTTTTCGAGTAGTTACAGAGTGTCTTCAAACACCTCGGGCTGTTTTGTGTGTTAGTAGGCTGTTGGAAGAGCGTATAAGGCGGGTACCTGGTCCTGTTTTGTATCATGACTTTTCAGGTGTTTTCAGGCGGTTGTACAGTGTTTTCAAAAGCCACAGGATGCTTTCTGCCTATAAAGGGTGCTAGAGTTGAGTCTTGGGCGTTATTCTGCTCCTTTTGTATTGCATGATATTGCAAGTGTTTTCGCGTATTTACAGCGTGTTTTCAAATGTCGTGAGATGTTTGGTGTGATTTTAGGCTGCTGGAGGAGCGTCTTCGGCCTGTTTCTGGTCCTTTTGAAAAGCACGATATTGCAGGGGTTTTCACGTAGCTACAGAGTGTTTTCAAAAGCCTCGGGCTGTTTTGTGTGTTTGTAGGCTGTTGGAAGAGCGTATAAGGCTTGTCTCTGGCCCTGTTCTGTATCTTGAATTTGCAGCTGTTTTCAGGTGGTTGTACAGTGTTTTCAAAAGCCTCGGGCTGTTTTGTGCGTATTCAGGCTGCTAGAGGTGAGTCTTTGGCGTGTTTCTGGTCCTATTGTATAGCATGACTTGGAAGGTGTTTTCGCGTGTATAAAGAGTGTTTTCAAATGCCTCGGAATGTTTTGTTTATTTTTAGACTGCTGGAAAAGCGTCTTCGCTGTGTTTCTGGTCCTTGTCTTTTAGCATGACTTTGCAGGTGTTTTCGCGCAGTTTTCAAATGTCTCGGGCTGTTTTGTGTGTTTGTAGGCTGATGGATGAGCGTCTTCGGCCTGTTTCTGGTCCTGTTGAAAATCATGATATTGCAGGTGTTTTCGCTTAGTTACAGAGTGTTTTCAAAAGCCTCGGGCTGTTTTGTGTGTTTGTAGGCTGTTGGAAGAGCGTATAAGGCTTGTATCTGGTCCTGTTCTGTATCATGAATTTGACGGTGTTTTCAGGTGGTTGTACAGTGTTTTCAAAAGCCTCGGGCTGTTTTGTGCGTATTCAGGCTGCTAGAGGTGAGTCTTAGGCGTGTTTCTGGTCCTATTGTATCGCATGACATTGCAGGTGTTTTGGCGTAGTTTTCCAGTGTTTTCAAATGTCCTGAGATGTTTGGTGTGATTTTAGGCTGCTGGAGGAGCGTCTTCGGTCTGTTTCTGGTCCTATTGTAAAGCAAGATTTTGCAGGTGTTTTCGCGTATTTACAGCGTGTTTTCAAATGTCGTGAGATGTTTGGTGTGATTTTAGGCTGCTGGAGGAGCGTCTTCGGCCTGTTTCTGGTCCTGAGGAATAGCATGATATTGCAGGTGTTTTCGCGTAGTTACAGAGTGTCTTCAAACACCTCGGGCTGTTTTGTGTGTTAGGAGGCTGTTGGAAGAGCGTATAATGCGGGTACCTGGTCCTGTTCTGTATCATGACTTTTCAGGTGTTTTCAGGCGGTTGTACAGTGTTTTCAAAAGCCACAGGCTGCTTTCTGCCTATACAGGCTGCTAGAGGTGAGTCTTGGGCGTTATTCTGCTCCTTTTGTATTGCATGATATTGCCAGTGTTTTCGCGTATTTACAGCGTGTTTTCAAATGTCGTGAGATGTTTGGTGTGATTTTAGGCTGCTGGAGGAGCGTCTTCGGCCTGTTTCTGGTCCTGTTGAAAAGCACGATATTGCAGGGGTTTTCACGTAGCTACAGAGTGTTTTCAAAAGCCTCGGCCTGTTTTGTGTGTTTGTAGGCTGTTGGAAGTGCGTATAAGGCTTGTCTCTAGCCCTGTTCTGTATCTTGAATTTGACGGTGTTTTCAGGTGGTTGTACAGTGTTTTCAAAAGCCTCGGTCTGTTTTGTGCGTATTCAGGCTGCTAGAGGTGAGTCTTAGGCGTGTTTCTGGTCCTATTGTATAGCATGACTTGGAAGGTGTTTTCGCGTGTATAAAGAGTGTTTTCAAATGCCTCGGAATGTTTTGTTTATTTTTAGACTGCTGGAAAAGCGTCTTCGCTGTGTTTCTGGTCCTTGTCTTTTAGCATGACTTTGCAGGTGTTTTCGCGCAGTTTTCAAATGTCTCGGGCTGTTTTGTGTGTTTGTAGGCTGTTGGATGAGCGTCTTCGGCCTGTTTCTGGTCCTGTTGAAAATCATGATATTGCAGGTGTTTTCGCTTAGTTACAGAGTGTTTTCAAAAGCCTCGGGCTGTTTTGTGTGTTTGTAGGCTGTTGGAAGAGCGTATAAGGCTTGTATCTAGTCCTGTTCTGTATCATGAATTTGACGGTGTTTTCAGGTGGTTGTACAGTGTTTTCAAAAGCCTCTGGCTGTTTTGTCCGTATACAGGCAGCTAGAGGTGAGTCTCAGGCCTCTTTCTGGTCCTTTTGAAAAGCACGATATTGCAGGTGTTTTCACGTAGTTACAGAGTGTTTTCAAAAGGCTCGGGCTGTTTTGTGTGTTTGGAGGCTGTTGGAGGAGCGCATAAGGCGTGTTTCTGGTCCTTTTGTATTGCATGACATTGCAGGTGTTTTGGCGTAGTTTTCCAGTGTTTTCAAATGTCGTGAGATGTTTGGTGTGATTTTAGGCTGCTGGAGGAGCGTCTTCGGTCTGTTTCTGGTCCTATTGTAAAGCAAGACATTGCAGGTGTTTTCGCGTATTTACAGCAGGTTTTCAAATGTCGTGAGATGTTTGGTGTGATTTTAGGCTGCTGGAGGAGCGTTTTCGGCCTGTTTCTGGTCCTGAGGAATAGCATGATATTGCAGGTGTTTTCGCGTAGTTACAGAGTGTCTTCAAACACCTCGGGCTGTTTTGTGTGTTAGTAGGCTGTTGGAAGAGCGTATAATGCGGGTACCTGGTCCTGTTCTGTATCATGACTTTTCAGGTGTTTTCAGGCGGTTGTACAGTGTTTTCAAAAGCCACAGGATGCTTTCTGCCTATACAGGGTGCTAGAGTTGAGTCTTGGGCGTTATTCTGCTCCTTTTGTATTGCATGATATTGCAAGTGTTTTCGCGTATTTACAGCGTGTTTTCAAATGTCGTGAGATGTTTGGTGTGATTTTAGGCTGCTGGAGGAGCGTCTTCGGCCTGTTTCTGGTCCTTTTGAAAAGCACGATATTGCAGGGGTTTTCACGTAGCTACAGAGTGTTTTCAAAAGCCTCGGGCTGTTTTGTGTGTTTGTAGGCTGTTGGAAGAGCGTATAAGGCGTGTATCTAGTCCTGTTCAGTATCATGAATTTGACGGTGTTTTCAAGTGGTTGTACAGTGTTTTCAAAAGCCTCGGGCTGTTTTGTGCGTATACAGGCAGCTAGAGGTGAGTCTTAGGCGTATTTCTGGTCCTATAATATAGCATGATATTGCAGGTGTTTTCGATTAGTTACAGAGTGTTTTCAAAAGGCTCCATCTGTTTTGTGTGTTTGTAGGCTGTTGGATGAGCGTATAAGGCTTGTCTCTAGCCCTGTTCTGTATCTTGAATTTGCAGCTGTTTTCAGGTGGTTGTACAGTGTTTTCAAAAGCCTCGGGCTGTTTTGTGCGTATTCAGGCTGCTAGAGGTGAGTCTTTGGCGTGTTTCTGGTCCTATTGTATAGCATGACTTGGAAGGTGTTTTCGCGTGTATAAAGAGTGTTTTCAAATGCCTCGGAATGTTTTGTTTATTTTTAGACTGCTGGAAAAGCGTCTTCGCTGTGTTTCTGGTCCTTGTCTTTTAGCATGACTTTGCAGGTGTTTTCGCGCAGTTTTCAAATGTCTCGGGCTGTTTTGTGTGTTTGTAGGCTGTTGGATGAGCGTCTTCGGCCTGTTTCTGGTCCTGTTGAAAATCATGATATTGCAGGTGTTTTCGCTTAGTTACAGAGTGTTTTCAAAAGCCTCGGGCTGTTTTGTGTGTTTGTAGGCTGTTGGAAGAGCGTATAAGGCTTGTATCTGGTCCTGTTCTGTATCATGAATTTGACGGTGTTTTTAGGTGGTTGTACAGTGTTTTCAAAAGCCTCGGGCTGTTTTGTGCGTATTCAGGCTGCTAGAGGTGAGTCTTAGGCGTGTTTCTGGTCCTATTGTATCGCATGACATTGCAGGTGTTTTGGCGTAGTTTTCCAGTGTTTTCAAATGTCCTGAGATGTTTGGTGTGATTTTAGGCTGCTGGAGGAGCGTCTTCGGCCTGTTTCTGGTCCTGAGGAATAGCATGATATTGCAGGTGTTTTCGAGTAGTTACAGAGTGTCTTCAAACACCTCGGGCTGTTTTGTGTGTTAGTAGGCTGTTGGAAGAGCGTATAAGGCGGGTACCTGGTCCTGTTTTGTATCATGACTTTTCAGGTGTTTTCAGGCGGTTGTACAGTGTTTTCAAAAGCCACAGGATGCTTTCTGCCTATAAAGGGTGCTAGAGTTGAGTCTTGGGCGTTATTCTGCTCCTTTTGTATTGCATGATATTGCAAGTGTTTTCGCGTATTTACAGCGTGTTTTCAAATGTCGTGAGATGTTTGGTGTGATTTTAGGCTGCTGGAGGAGCGTCTTCGGCCTGTTTCTGGTCCTTTTGAAAAGCACGATATTGCAGGGGTTTTCACGTAGCTACAGAGTGTTTTCAAAAGCCTCGGGCTGTTTTGTGTGTTTGTAGGCTGTTGGAAGAGCGTATAAGGCTTGTCTCTAGCCCTGTTCTGTATCTTGAATTTGCAGCTGTTTTCAGGTGGTTGTACAGTGTTTTCAAAAGCCTCGGGCTGTTTTGTGCGTATTCAGGCTGCTAGAGGTGAGTCTTTGGCGTGTTTCTGGTCCTATTGTATAGCATGACTTGGAAGGTGTTTTCGCGTGTATAAAGAGTGTTTTCAAATGCCTCGGAATGTTTTGTTTATTTTTAGACTGCTGGAAAAGCGTCTTCGCTGTGTTTCTGGTCCTTGTCTTTTAGCATGACTTTGCAGGTGTTTTCGCGCAGTTTTCAAATGTCTCGGGCTGTTTTGTGTGTTTGTAGGCTGTTGGATGAGCGTCTTCGGCCTGTTTCTGGTCCTGTTGAAAATCATGATATTGCAGGTGTTTTCGCTTAGTTACAGAGTGTTTTCAAAAGCCTCGGGCTGTTTTGTGTGTTTGTAGGCTGTTGGAAGAGCGTATAAGGCTTGTATCTGGTCCTGTTCTGTATCATGAATTTGACGGTGTTTTCAGGTGGTTGTACAGTGTTTTCAAAAGCCTCGGGCTGTTTTGTGCGTATTCAGGCTGCTAGAGGTGAGTCTTAGGCGTGTTTCTGGTCCTATTGTATCGCATGACATTGCAGGTGTTTTGGCGTAGTTTTCCAGTGTTTTCAAATGTCCTGAGATGTTTGGTGTGATTTTAGGCTGCTGGAGGAGCGTCTTCGGTCTGTTTCTGGTCCTATTGTAAAGCAAGATTTTGCAGGTGTTTTCGCGTATTTACAGCGTGTTTTCAAATGTCGTGAGATGTTTGGTGTGATTTTAGGCTGCTGGAGGAGCGTCTTCGGCCTGTTTCTGGTCCTGAGGAATAGCATGATATTGCAGGTGTTTTCGCGTAGTTACAGAGTGTCTTCAAACACCTCGGGCTGTTTTGTGTGTTAGGAGGCTGTTGGAAGAGCGTATAAGGCGGGTACCTGGTCCTGTTCTGTATCATGACTTTTCAGGTGTTTTCAGGCGGTTGTACAGTGTTTTCAAAAGCCACAGGCTGCTTTCTGCCTATACACGCTGCTAGAGTTGAGTCTTGGGCGTTATTCTGCTCCTTTTGTATTGCATGATATTGCAAGTGTTTTCGCGTATTTACAGCGTGTTTTCAAATGTCGTGAGATGTTTGGTGTGATTTTAGGCTGCTGGAGGAGCGTCTTCTGCCTGTTTCTGGTCCCTTTGAAAAGCACGATATTGCAGTGGTTTTCACGTAGCTACAGAGTGTTTTTAAAAGCCTTGGGCTGTTTTGTGTGTTTATAGGCTGTTGGAAGAGCGTATAAGGCGTGTATCTAGCCCTGTTCAGTATCATGAATTTGACGGTGTTTTCAGGTGGTTGTACATTGTTTTCAGAAGCCTCGGGCTGTTTTGTGCGTATACAGGCTGCTAGAGGGGAGTCTTAGGCGATTTTCTGGTTCTATAGTATAGCATGATATGGAAGGTGTTTTCGCTTAGTTACAGAGTGTTTTCAAATGCCTCGGAATGTTTTGTGTATTTATAGACTGCTGGAAAAGCGTCTTCGCTGTGTTTCTGGTCCTTGTCTTTTAGCATGGCTTTGCAGGTGTTTTCGCGCAGTTTACAAATGTCTCGGACTGTTTGCTGTGATTCTAAGCTATTGGAGGAGCGTCTTCAGCACGATTCTGGTCCTGTTGAATTGCATGATATTGCAGGTGTTTTCGCGTAGTTACAGAGTGTCTTCAAACACCTCGGGCTGTTTTGTATGTTTGTAGGCTGTTGGAAGAGCGTATAAGGCGGGTACCTGGTCCTGTTCTGTATCATGACTTTTCAGGGGTTTTCAAGTGGTTGTACAGTGTTTTCAAAAGCCACAGCCTGCTTTCTGCCTATACAGGCTGCTAGAGGTGAGTATTGGGCGTTATTCTGCTCCTTTTGTATTGCATGATATTGCAAGTGTTTTCGCGCATTTACAGCGTGTTTTCAAATGTCGTGAGATGTTTGGTGTGATTTTAGGCTGTTGGAGGAGCGTCTTCGGCCTATTTCTGTTCCTTTTGAATAGCATGATATTGCAGCTGTTTTCGCGTAGTTACAGAGTGTTTTCAAAAGCCTTGGGCTGTTTTGTGTTTTTGTAGGGTGTTGGAGGAGCGTATAAGGCGTTTTCCTGGTCCTTATGTATTGCATGAGTTTACAGGTGTTTTTACATTTTTTTCAAATGTCTCATGCTTTTTTGTGTGTTAGTAGGCTGCTGGAGGGGCGTTTGAGGCGTGTTTCTGGTCCTATTGTATAGCATGACTTGCAAGGTGTTTTAGCTTGGTTAGTCTTTTCAAATGTCTTGGACTGTTTTGTGCTTTTGCAAACTATTGAAGTCAGGCGAGTTTCTGGTCCTTTCGTATAGCATGACTTTACAGGGGTTTTTTGCGTGATTAGGGAGGATTATCAAATGTCTTGGGCTGTTTTGTGCCTTTCTAGGCTGTTTGACATGCGTCTTAGGCATGTTTCTCCTCCAGTTCTACACCATGAGTTTGCATGTGGTTTTGGGTGGTTTTAAAGTGTTTTCAAATCGCTCTGGATGTTTCGTGTGTTTCTAGGTTGTTGGAGGTGTGTTTTAGGGTTAGGTTAGGGTGAGGTGTTAGGTGTCAGATTTAGGGTCAGGGGTCAGGGGTCAGCAGTCAGGGTTAGGGATCAGGACTCAGGGGTCGGGGTAAGAGTCAGGGCTCAGGGGTCGGGGGTCAGGGGTCAGGGTTAAGGATCAGGGGTCAGGGTCAGGGGCAGGGGGCGGGGGTCATTGTCAGGGGTCAGAGGTCAGGGGTCAAGGGTCAGGGGGTCAGGGGTCAGGGTCATGGTTAGGGGTCAGGGGTCAGGGTCAGGGGTCATGGTTAGGGGTCAGGGGTCAGGGGTCAGGGTTAGGGATCAGGACCCAGGGGTCAGGGGTCATTGTTAGGGGTCAGAGTTCAGGGGTCAGGGGTCAGGGGTCATGGTTAGGGGTCAGAGTCAGGGTTCAGGGTTCAGGGGTAAGGGGTCAGGGGGTCAGGGGTCATGGGTCATGGGTCATGGGTCAAGGTCAGGGGTCATGGGTCAAGGGTCAGGGGTCACGGGGTCAGGGGTCAGGGTTTGGGATCAGGACTCAGGGGTCAGGGATCAGGGGTCAGGGTTCAGGGTCATGGTTAGGGGTCAGGGTCAAGGTCTGGGGTCATGGTTAGGGGTCAGGGGTCAGGGTCTGGGTCTGGGGTCATGGTTAGGGGTCAGGGGTCAAGTTCATGATTAGGGATCAGGGATCAGGGTCAGGGGTCAGGGGTCAGGGGTCAGGGGTCGGGACTCAGGGGACAGGGGTCAGGGTCAGGGATCAGGGGTCAGGGGGTCAGGGGTCATGGCTTGGGGTAAGGGGTCAGGAGTCAAGGGTCAGGGCTCAGGGGGTCAGGGGTCAGGGGTCAGGGGTCAGGGGTTAGGGTCAAGGATCAGGGTCAGGGTCAGTGTTCAGGGGTCAGGGGTCTGGGGTGAGTGGTCAGAGGTCAGGGGTCAGAGTCAGGGGTCGGGGGTCAGGAGTCATGGTTAGGGGTCAGGGGTCAGCTGTCTGGGGTGAGAGGTCAGGGGTCAGGGTCATGGTTAGGGGTCAGGGAATGGGGTCATGGTTAGGGGTCAGTGGTCAGAGTCAGAGGTCAGGAGTCGGGGTCAGGGGTCAAAGATCAGGGGTCAGGCTAAGGGGTCAAGGGTCAGGGGTCAGGGGTCAGGTGTCAGGGGTCAGGAGTCAGGGGTCAGGGGGTCATGGTTAGGGGTCAGGGGTCAGGGGTCTGAGTCAGGGGTCGGGGTCAGGGGTCAAAGTCAGGGGTCAGGGGTCAGGGGTCAGGGGTCAGGAGCCAGGGGTCATGGTTAGTGGTCAGGGGTCAGAGTCACTGTCAGGGGTCATGGTCAGGGGTCATGGTCAGGGGTCAGGGGTCAGGGGTCAGGGGTCAGGGGTCAGGGGTCAAGGGTTAGGGTTCAGGGTTAGGGATCAGGAGTCAGGGGTCAGGGGTCAGAGTCAGGGCTCAGGGGTCGGGGGTCAGGGGTCAGGGTTAGGGATCAGGGGTCAGGGTCAGGGGTCATGGTCAGGGGTCAGGGGTCATTAGTAGGGGTCAGGGGTCAAGGGTCAGGGTCATGGTTAGGGGTCAGGGTCAGGGTCAGGGAATGGGGTCATGGTTAGGGGTCAGCGGTCAGGGAATGGGGTCATGGTTAGGGGTCAGGGATCAGGGGGTCAGGGGGTCAGGGGTCAGAGTTAGGGATCAGGACTCAGGGGTCAGGGGTCAGGGGTCAGGGTCATGGTTAGGGGTCAGGTATCAGGGTCAGGGTCAGGGGTCATGGTTAGGGGTCAGGGGTCAGGGGTCATGGTTAGGGGTCAGGGGTCTGGGGTCAAGGGTCAGGGGTCAGGGGATTAGTGGTCAGGAGGTCAAAAGTCAGGGGGTCAGGTTCATGGTTAGGGGTCAGGGTCAGGGGTCATGGTTAGGGGTCAGGGGTCAGGGTCATGGTTTGGGGTCAGGGTCAGGGATCAGAGGTCAGCTGTCTGGGGTGAGTGGTCGGGGGTCAGAGTCAGGGCTCAGGGGTCGGGGGTCAGGGGTCAGGGTTAGGGATCTGGGGTCAGGGGTCAAAGGTAAGGGGTCATGGTTAGGGGTCAGGGGTCAGGGGTCAGGGGGTCAGGTGTCAGGGGGTCAGGGGGTCAGGGGTCAGGGGTCAGGCGTAGGGGTCAGGAGTCAGAGGTCAGGAGGTCAGGGGCCTGGAGTCAGTGGTCATGGTTAGGGGTCAGTGGTCAGAGTCACGGTCAGGGGTCATGGTAAGGGGTCAGGGGTCAGGGGTCAGGGGTCAGGGGTCATGGTCATGGGGCAGGGGTCAGGGGTCATTAGTAGGGGTCAGGGGTCAGTGGTCAAGGGTCAGGGTCATGGTTAGGGGTCGGGGTCAGAGTCAGGGAATGGGGTCATGGTTAGGTGTCAGCGGTCAGGGTCAGGGGTCATGGTTAAGGGTCAGGGGTCAAAGGTCAGGGGGTCAGGGGGTCAGGGGTCAGAGTTAGGGATCAGGACTCAGGGGTCAGGGGTCAGGGGTCAGGGTCATGGTTAGGGGTCAGGGGTCAGGGGTCAGGGGTCAGGGTCAGGGTGAGGGGTCATGGTTAGGGGTCAGGGGTCATGGTTAGGGGTCAGGGGTCTGGGGTCAAGGGTCAGGGGTCACGGGATCAGGGGTCAGGAGGTCAGGAGTCAGGGGGCCAGGTTCATGGTTAGGGGTCAGGGGTCAGGGTCAGGGGTCAGGGGTCAGGGATCAGGGAATGGTTAGGCGTCAGGGGTCAGGGAATGGGGTCATGGTTAGTGGTCAGGGGTCAGGGTCAGGGGTCATGGTTAGGGGTCAGGGGTCAGGGGTCAGGGGGTCAGGGGGTCAGGGGTCAGAGTTAGGGATCAGGACTCAGGGGTCAGGGGTCAGGGGTCAGGGTCATGGTTAGGGGTCAGGGGTCAGGGGTCAGGGTCAGGGTCAGGGGTCATGGTTAGGGGTCAGGTTCATGGTTAGTGGTCAGGGGTCAGGGTCAGGGGTCAGGGGTCAGGGATCAGGGAATGGTTAGGCGTCAGGGGTCAGGG
This sequence comes from Passer domesticus, assembly GCF_036417665.1. Lineage (NCBI taxonomy): Eukaryota > Metazoa > Chordata > Aves > Passeriformes > Passeridae > Passer > Passer domesticus. The sequence continues at coordinate 20,872 of NW_026990093.1, read as the reverse complement.
AATGGGGTCATGGTTAGTGGTCAGGGGTCAGGGTCAGGGGTCAGGGGTCAGGGGTCAGGGGTCAGGGGGCATGGTTAGGGGTCAGGGGTCAGGGTCATGGTTTGGGGTCAGGGTCAGGGATCAGGGGTAAGCTGTCTGGGGTGAGTGGTCAGGGGTCAGGGGTCAAGGGTCAGAGTCAGGGCTCAGGGGTCGGGAGTCAGGGGTCAGGGTTAAGGATCAGGGGTCAGGCGTTAAAGGTAGAGGGGACATGGTTAGGGGTCAGGGGTCAGGGGGTCAAGGTCAGGGTCAGGGGTCATGGTTAGTGGTCAGGGGTCAGGGTCAGGGGTCAGGGGGTAGGGTAAGGGTCAGGCGTGAGGGGTCAGGGAATGGGGTCATGGTTAGTGGTCAGGGGTCAGGGTTAGGGGTCAGGGTCAGGGATCAGGGTCAGGGTCAGGGGTCAGGGGTCTGGGGTGAGTGGTCAGAGGTCAGGGCACAGGGGTCAGGGGTCAGGGGTCATTGTCAGGGCTCAGGGGTCATGGTCAGGGGTCAGGGGTCAAAGGTCAGGAGTCATGGTTAGGGGTCAGGGGTCAGGGGTCAAGGGTCAGGGGTCAGGGTCATGGTTAGGGGTCAGGGGTCAGGGGTCAGGAGTCAGGGGATCAAGGGTCAGGGTTAAGGATCAGGACTCAGGGGTCATTGTAAGGGGTCAGGGGTCAGGGGTCAGGCGTCAGGGTCATGGCTAGGGGTCAGGGGTCAGGGTCAGGGTCTGGGGTCGTGGTTAGGGGTTAGGGGTCAGGGGCCAGGGTCAGGGGTCAGGGGTCTTGGTTAGGGGTCAAGGGTCAAGGGTGAGGGGTCATGGTCAGGGGTCAGGGGTCAGGGGTCAGGGCCAGGGGTCA
>NW_026990092.1:0-35243 GCF_036417665.1 Passer domesticus | reverse complement strand
GCTTTCACCAGATGCCCAGAGGTTGGCCAAAGGGACTTCTTTTTTCCCCCTGCAAAATGGCCTCTCTTTGCGGGACCATCACGCCATGGCCCACCATGACCACCAACCTAAAATTGCCAAATTTTGCTGGATTCTACTCCAAAAACTACGAGAGGTCAGAAGCTAGATCCCAAGACTCGGGCCTTATAGCCCCAAAGGCCAAGCTTTCACCTGATGCCCAGAGTGTTGGCCAAAGGACTTCTTTTTCCCCCTGCAAAATGGCCTCTCTTTGCGGCCACATCGCCATGGCCCACCATGACCACCCAACCTAAAAATTGCCAAATTTGCTGGATTTCTCCAAAACTACAGTGGTCAGAAGCTAGATCGCCATCTCGGCCTTATAGCCCCAAAGGCCAGCTTTCACCTGATGCCCAGAGGTTGGCCAAAGGACTTCTTTTTCCCCTGCAAAATGGCCTCTCTTTGCGGCCACTCGCACTGGCCCACCCTGACCACCCAACCTAAAAATTGCCAAATTTTGCTGGATTTCTCCAAAACTACAGTGGTCAGAAGCTAGATGCCAGCTCGGCCTATAGCCCCAAAGGGCCAGCTTTCAACCTGATGCCCAGAGGTTGGCCAAAGGACTTCTTTTTCCCCCTGCAAAATGGCCTCTCTTTGCGGCCACTCGCCCTGGCCCACCCTGACCACCCAACCTAAAAATTGCCAAATTTTGCTGGATTTCTCCAAAACTACAGTGGTCAGAAGCTAGATGCCAGCTCGGCCTTATAGCCCCAAAGGCCAGCTTTCACCTGATGCCCAGAGGTTGGCCAAAGGACTTCTTTTTCCCCTGCAAAATGGCCTCTCTTTGCGGCCACTCGCCCTGGCCCACCCTGACCACCCAACCTAAAAATTGCCAAATTTTGCTGGATTTCTCCAAAACTACAGTGGTCAGAAGCCTAGATGCCAGCTCGGCCTTATAGCCCCAAAGGCCAGCTTTCACCTGATGCCCAGAGGTTGGCCAAAGACTTCTTTTTCCCCCTGCAAAATGGCCTCTCTTTGCGGCCACTCGCCCTGGCCCACCCTGACCACCCAAGCCTAAAAATTGCCAAATTTTGCTGGATTTCTCCAAAACTACAGTGGTCAGAAGGCTAGATGCCAGCTCGGCCTTATAGCCCCCAAAGGCCAGCTTTCACCTGATGCCCAGAGGTTGGCCAAAGGACTTCTTTTTTCCCCTGCAAAATGGCCTCTCTTTGCGGCCACTCGCCATGGCCCACCCTGACCACCCAACCTAAAAATTGCCAAATTTTGCTGGATTTCTCCAAAACTACAGTGGTCAGAAGCGAGATGCCAGCTCGGCCTTATAGCCCCAAAGGCCAGCTTTCACCTGATGCCCAGAGGTTGGCCAAAGGACTTCTTTTTCCCCTGCAAAATGGCCTCTCTTTGCGGCCACTCGCCATGGCCCACCCTTGATCCACCCAACCTAAAAATTGCCAAATTTTGCTGGATTTCTCCAAAACTACAGTGGTCAGAAGCGAGATGCCAGCTCGGCCTTATAGCCCCAAAGGCCAGCTTTCACCTGATGCCCAGAGGTTGGCCAAAGGACTTCTTTTTCCCCTGCAAAATGGCCTCTCTTTGCGGCCACTCGCCCTGGCCCACCCTGACCACCCAACCTAAAAATTGCCAAATTTTTGCTGGATTTCTCCAAAACTACAGTGGTCAGAAGCTAGATCCCAGCTCGGCCTTATAGCCCCAAAGGCCAGCTTTCACCTGATGCCAGAGGTTGGCCAAAGGACTTCTTTTTCCCCTGCAAAATGGCCTCTCTTTGCGGCCACTCGCCCTGGCCCACCCTGACCGCCCAACCTAAAAATTGCCAAATTTTGCTGGATTTCTCCAAAACTACAGTGGTCAGAAGCTAGATGCCAGCTCGGCCTTATAGCCCCAAAGGCCAGCTTTCACCTGATGCCCAGAGGTTGGCCAAAGGACTTCTTTTTCCCCTGCAAAATGGCCTCTCTTTGTGGGCCACTCGCCCTGGCCCACCCTGACCACCCAACCTAAAAATTGCCAAATTTTGCTGGATTTCCTCCAAAACTACAGTGGTCAGAAGCGAGATGCCAGCTCGGCCTTATAGCCCCAAAGGCCAGCTTTCACCTGATGCCCAGAGGTTGGCCAAAGGACTTCTTTTTCCCCTGCAAAATGGCCTCTCTTTGCGGCCACTCGCCCTGGCCCCACCCTGACCGCCCCAACCTAAAAATTGCCAAATTTTGCTGGATTTCTCCAAAACTACAGTGGTCAGAAGCTAGATGCCAGCTCGGCCTTATAGTCCCCAAAGGCCAGCTTTCACCTGATGCCCAGAGGTTGGCCAAAGGACTTCTTTTTCCCCTGCAAAATGGCCTCTCTTTGCGGCCACTCGCCCTGGCCCACCCTGACCACCCAACCTAAAAATTGCCAAATTTTGCTGGATTTCTCCAAAACTACAGTGGTCAGAAGCTAGATGCCATCTCGGCCTTATAGCCCCAAAGGCCAGCTTTCACCTGATGCCCAGAGGTTGGCCAAAGGACTTCTTTTTCCCCTGCAAAATGGCCTCTCTTTGCGGCCACTCGCCCTGGCCCACCCTGACCACCCAACCTAAAAATTGCCAAATTTTGCTGGATTTCTCCAAAACTACAGTGGTCAGAAGCTAGATGCCAGCTCGGCCTTATAGCCCCAAAGGCCAGCTTTCACCTGATGCCCAGAGGTTGGCCAAAGGACTTCTTTTTCCCCTGCAAAATGGCCTCTCTTTGCGGCCACTCGCCCTGGCCCACCCTGACCACCCAACCTAAAAATTGCCAAATTTTGCTGGGTTTCTCCAAAACTACAGTGGTCAGAAGCGAGATGCCAGCTCGGCCTTATAGCCCCAAAGGCCAGCTTTCACCTGATGCCCAGAGGTTGGCCAAAGGACTTCTTTTTCCCCTGCAAAATGGCCTCTCTTTGCGGCCACTCGCCCTGGCCCACCCTGACCGCCCAACCTAAAAATTGCCAAATTTTGCTGGATTTCTCCAAAACTACAGTGGTCAGAAGCGAGATGCCAGCTCGGCCTTATAGCCCCCAAAGGCCAGCTTTCACCTGATGCCCAGAGGTTGGCCAAAGGACTTCTTTTTCCCCTGCAAAATGGCCTCTCTTTGCGGCCACTCGCCCTGGCCCACCCTGACCGCCCAACCTAAAAATTGCCAAATTTTGCTGGATTTCTCCAAAACTACAGTGGTCAGAAGCTAGATGCCAGCTCGGCCTTATAGTCCCAAAGGCCAGCTTTCACCTGATGCCCAGAGGTTGGCCAAAGGACTTCTTTTTCCCCTGCAAAATGGCCTCTCTTTGCGGCCACTCGCCCTGGCCCACCCTGACCGCCCAACCTAAAAATTGCCAAATTTTGCTGGATTTCTCCAAAACTACAGTGGTCAGAAGCTAGATGCCAGCTCGGCTTATAGCCCCAAAGGCCAGCTTTCACCTGATGCCCAGAGGTTGGCCAAAGGACTTCTTTTTCCCCTGCAAAATGGGCCTCTCTTTGCGGCCACTCGCCATGGCCCACCCTGACCACCCAACCTAAAAATTGCCAAATTTTGCTGGATTTCTCCAAAACTACAGTGGTCAGAAGCGAGATGCCATCTCGGCCTTATAGCCCCAAAGGCCAGCTTTCACCTGATGCCCAGAGGTTGGCCAAAGGACTTCTTTTTCCCCTGCAAAAATGGCCTCTCTTTGCGGCCACTCGCCCTGGCCCACCCTGACCACCCAACCTAAAAATTGCCAAATTTTGCTGGATTTCTCCAAAACTACAGTGGTCAGAAGCTAGATGCCAGCTCGGCCTTATAGCCCCAAAGGCCAGCTTTCACCTGATGCCCAGAGGTTGGCCAAAGGACTTCTTTTTCCCCTGCAAAATGGCCTCTCTTTGCGGCCACTCGCCCTGGCCCACCCTGACCGCCCAACCTAAAAATTGCCAAATTTTGCTGGATTTCTCCAAAACTACAGTGGTCAGAAGCTAGATGCCAGCTCGGCCTTATAGTCCCAAAGGCCAGCTTTCACCTGATGCCCAGAGGTTGGCCAAAGGGACTTCTTTTTCCCCTGCAAAATGGCCTCTCTTTGCGGCCACTCGCCCTGGCCCACCCTGACCACCCAACCTAAAAATTGCCAAATTTTGCTGGATTTCTCCAAAACTACAGTGGTCAGAAGCTAGATGCCATCTCGGCCTTATAGCCCCAAAGGCCAGCTTTCACCTGATGCCCAGAGGTTGGCCAAAGGACTTCTTTTTCCCCTGCAAAATGGCCTCTCTTTGCGGCCACTCGCCCTGGCCCACCTGACCACCCAACCTAAAAATTGCCAAATTTTGCTGGATTTCTCCAAAACTACAGTGGTCAGAAGCTAGATGCCAGCTTGGCCTTATAGCCCCAAAGGCCAGCTTTCACCTGATGCCCAGAGGTTGGCCAAAGGACTTCTTTTTCCCCTGCAATATGGCCTCTCTTTGCGGCCACACGCCATGGCCCACCCTGACCACCCAACCTAAAAATTGCCAAATTTTGCTGGATTTCTCCAAAACTACAGTGGTCAGAAGCTAGATGCCATCTCGGCCTTATAGCCCCAAAGGCCAGCTTTCACTGATGCCCAGAGGTTGGCCAAAGGACTTCTTTTTCCCCTGCAAAATGGCCTCTCTTTGCGGCCACTCGCCCTGGCCCACCCTGACCGCCCAACCTAAAAATTGCCAAATTTTGCTGGATTTCTCCAAAACTACAGTGGTCAGAAGCTAGATGCCAGCTCGGCCTTATAGCCCCAAAGGCCAGCTTTCACCTGATGCCCAGAGGTTGGCCAAAGGACTTCTTTTTCCCCTGCAAAATGGCCTCTCTTTGCGGCCACTCGCCCTGGCCCACCCTGACCACCCAACCTAAAAATTGCCAAATTTTGCTGGATTTCTCCAAAACTACAGTGGTCAGAAGCTAGATCCCAGCTCGGCCTTATAGCCCCAAAGGCCAGCTTTCACCTGATGCCCAGAGGTTGGCCAAAGGACTTCTTTTTCCCCTGCAAAATGGCCTCTCTTTGCGGCCACTCGCCCTGGCCCACCCTGACCACCCAACCTAAAAATTGCCAAATTTTGCTGGATTTCTCCAAAACTACAGTGGTCAGAAGCTAGATGCCATCTCGGCCTTATAGCCCCAAAGGCCAGCTTTCACCTGATGCCCAGAGGTTGGCCAAAGGACTTCTTTTTCCCCTGCAAAATGGCCTCTCTTTGCGGCCACTCGCCCTGGCCCACCCTGACCACCCAACCTAAAAATTGGCCAAATTTTGCTGGATTTCTCCAAAACTACAGTGGTCAGAAGCTAGATGCCAGCTCGGCCTTATAGCCCCAAAGGCCAGCTTTCACCTGATGCCCAGAGGTTGGCCAAAGGACTTCTTTTTCCCCTGCAAAATGGCCTCTCTTTGCGGCCACTTGCCCTGGCCCACCCTGACCACCCAACCTAAAAATTGCCAAATTTTGCTGGATTTCTCCAAAAACTACAGTGGGTCAGAAGCGAGATGCCAGCTCGGCCTTATAGCCCCAAAGGCCAGCTTTCACCTGATGCCCAGAGGTTGGCCAAAGGACTTCTTTTTCCCCTGCAAAATGGCCTCTCTTTGCGGCCACTCGCCATGGCCCACCCTGACCACCCAGCTAAAAATTGCCAAATTTTGCTGGATTTCTCCAAAACTACAGTGGTCAGAAGCTAGATGCCAGCTCGGCCTTATAGCCCCAAAGGCCAGCTTTCACCTGATGCCCAGAGGTTGGCCAAAGGACTTCTTTTTCCCCTGCAAAATGGCCTCTCTTTGCGGCCACTCGCCATGGCCCACCATGACCACCCAACCTAAAAATTGCCAAATTTTGCTGGATTTCTCCAAAACCTACAGTGGTCAGAAGCTAGATCCCAGCTCGGCCTTATAGCCCCCAAAGGCCAGCTTTCACCTGATGCCCAGAGGTTGGCCAAAGGACTTCTTTTTCCCCTGCAAAATGGCCTCTCTTTGCGGCCACTCGCCTGGCCCACCCTGACCACCCAACCTAAAAATTGCCAATTTTGCTGGATTTCTCCAAAACTACAGTGGTCAGAAGCTAGATGCCATCTCGGCCTTATAGCCCCAAAGGCCAGCTTTCACCTGATGCCCAGAGGTTGGCCAAAGGACTTCTTTTTCCCCTGCAAAATGGCCTCTCTTTGCGGCCACTCGCCCTGGCCCACCCTGACCACCCAACCTAAAAATTGCCAAATTTTGCTGGATTTCTCCAAAACTACAGTGGTCAGAAGCTAGATGCCAGCTCGGCCTTATAGCCCCAAAGGCCAGCTTTCACTGATGCCCAGAGGTTGGCCAAAGGACTTCTTTTTCCCCTGCAAAATGGCCTCTCTTTGCGGCCACTCGCCCTGGCCCACCCTGACCACCCACCTAAAAATTGCCAAATTTTGCTGGATTTCTCCAAAACTACAGTGGTCAGAAGCTAGATGCCAGCTCGGCCTTATAGCCCCAAAGGCCAGCTTTCACCTGATGCCCAGAGGTTGGCCAAAGGACTTCTTTTTCCCCTGCAAAATGGCCTCTCTTTGCGGCCACTCGCCCTGGCCCACCCTGACCACCCAACCTAAAAATTGCCAAATTTTGCTGGATTTCTCCAAAACTACAGTGGTCAGAAGCCAGATGCCAGCTCGGCCTTATAGCCCCAAAGGCCAGCTTTCACCTGATGCCCAGAGGTTGGCCAAAGGACTTCTTTTTCCCCTGCAAAATGGCCTCTCTTTGCGGCCACTCGCCATGGCCCACCCTGACCACCCAGCCTAAAAATTGCCAAATTTTGCTGGATTTCTCCAAAACTACAGTGGTCAGAAGCTAGATGCCAGCTCGGCCTTATAGCCCCAAAGGCCAGCTTTCACCTGATGCCCAGAGGTTGGCCAAAGGACTTCTTTTTCCCCTGCAAAATGGCCTCTCTTTGCGGCCACTCGCCATGGCCCACCCTGACCACCCAACCTAAAAATTGCCAAATTTTGCTGGATTTCTCCAAAACTACAGTGGTCAGAAGCGAGATGCCAGCTCGGCCTTATAGCCCCAAAGGCCAGCTTTCACCTGATGCCCAGAGGTTGGCCAAAGGACTTCTTTTTCCCCTGCAAAATGGCCTCTCTTTGCGGCCACTCGCCATGGCCCACCCTGACCACCCAACCTAAAAATTGCCAAATTTTGCTGGATTTCTCCAAAACTACAGTGGTCAGAAGCGAGATGCCAGCTCGGCCTTATAGCCCCAAAGGCCAGCTTTCACCTGATGCCCAGAGGTTGGCCAAAGGACTTCTTTTTCCCCTGCAAAATGGCCTCTCTTTGCGGCCACTCGCCCTGGCCCACCCTGACCACCCAACCTAAAAATTGCCAAATTTTGCTGGATTTCTCCAAAACTACAGTGGTCAGAAGCTAGATCCCAGCTCGGCCTTATAGCCCCAAAGGCCAGCTTTCACCTGATGCCCAGAGGTTGGCCAAAGGACTTCTTTTTCCCCTGCAAAATGGCCTCTCTTTGCGGCCACTCGCCCTGGCCCACCCTGACCGCCCAACCTAAAAATTGCCAAATTTTGCTGGATTTCTCCAAAACTACAGTGGTCAGAAGCTAGATGCCAGCTCGGCCTTATAGCCCCAAAGGCCAGCTTTCACCTGATGCCCAGAGGTTGGCCAAAGGACTTCTTTTTCCCCTGCAAAATGGCCTCTCTTTGTGGCCACTCGCCCTGGCCCACCCTGACCACCCAACCTAAAAATTGCCAAATTTTGCTGGATTTCTCCAAAACTACAGTGGTCAGAAGCGAGATGCCAGCTCGGCCTTATAGCCCCAAAGGCCAGCTTTCACCTGATGCCCAGAGGTTGGCCAAAGGACTTCTTTTTCCCCTGCAAAATGGCCTCTCTTTGCGGCCACTCGCCCTGGCCCACCCTGACCGCCCAACCTAAAAATTGCCAAATTTTGCTGGATTTCTCCAAAACTACAGTGGTCAGAAGCTAGATGCCAGCTCGGCCTTATAGCCCCAAAGGCCAGCTTTCACCTGATGCCCAGAGGTTGGCCAAAGGACTTCTTTTTCCCCTGCAAAATGGCCTCTCTTTGTGGCCACTCGCCCTGGCCCACCCTGACCACCCAACCTAAAAATTGCCAAATTTTGCTGGATTTCTCCAAAACTACAGTGGTCAGAAGCTAGATCCCAGCTCGGCCTTATAGCCCCAAAGGCCAGCTTTCACCTGATGCCCAGAGGTTGGCCAAAGGACTTCTTTTTCCCCTGCAAAATGGCCTCTCTTTGCGGCCACTCGCCATGGCCCACCCTGACCACCCAACCTAAAAATTGCCAAATTTTGCTGGATTTCTCCAAAACTACAGTGGTCAGAAGCGAGATGCCAGCTCGGCCTTATAGCCCCAAAGGCCAGCTTTCACCTGATGCCCAGAGGTTGGCCAAAGGACTTCTTTTTCCCCTGCAAAATGGCCTCTCTTTGCGGCCACTCGCCCTGGCCCACCCTGACCACCCAACCTAAAAATTGCCAAATTTTGCTGGATTTCTCCAAAACTACAGTGGTCAGAAGCTAGATCCCAGCTCGGCCTTATAGCCCCAAAGGCCAGCTTTCACCTGATGCCCAGAGGTTGGCCAAAGGACTTCTTTTTCCCCTGCAAAATGGCCTCTCTTTGCGGCCACTCGCCCTGGCCCACCCTGACCGCCCAACCTAAAAATTGCCAAATTTTGCTGGATTTCTCCAAAACTACAGTGGTCAGAAGCTAGATGCCAGCTCGGCCTTATAGCCCCAAAGGCCAGCTTTCACCTGATGCCCAGAGGTTGGCCAAAGGACTTCTTTTTCCCCTGCAAAATGGCCTCTCTTTGTGGCCACTCGCCCTGGCCCACCCTGACCACCCAACCTAAAAATTGCCAAATTTTGCTGGATTTCTCCAAAACTACAGTGGTCAGAAGCGAGATGCCAGCTCGGCCTTATAGCCCCAAAGGCCAGCTTTCACCTGATGCCCAGAGGTTGGCCAAAGGACTTCTTTTTCCCCTGCAAAATGGCCTCTCTTTGCGGCCACTCGCCCTGGCCCACCCTGACCGCCCAACCTAAAAATTGCCAAATTTTGCTGGATTTCTCCAAAACTACAGTGGTCAGAAGCTAGATGCCAGCTCGGCCTTATAGCCCCAAAGGCCAGCTTTCACCTGATGCCCAGAGGTTGGCCAAAGGACTTCTTTTTCCCCTGCAAAATGGCCTCTCTTTGCGGCCACTCGCCCTGGCCCACCCTGACCACCCAACCTAAAAATTGCCAAATTTTGCTGGATTTCTCCAAAACTACAGTGGTCAGAAGCTAGATCCCAGCTCGGCCTTATAGCCCCAAAGGCCAGCTTTCACCTGATGCCCAGAGGTTGGCCAAAGGACTTCTTTTTCCCCTGCAAAATGGCCTCTCTTTGCGGCCACTCGCCCTGGCCCACCCTGACCGCCCAACCTAAAAATTGCCAAATTTTGCTGGATTTCTCCAAAACTACAGTGGTCAGAAGCTAGATGCCAGCTCGGCCTTATAGCCCCAAAGGCCAGCTTTCACCTGATGCCCAGAGGTTGGCCAAAGGACTTCTTTTTCCCCTGCAAAATGGCCTCTCTTTGCGGCCACTCGCCCTGGCCCACCCTGACCGCCCAACCTAAAAATTGCCAAATTTTGCTGGATTTCTCCAAAACTACAGTGGTCAGAAGCTAGATGCCAGCTCGGCCTTATAGCCCCAAAGGCCAGCTTTCACCTGATGCCCAGAGGTTGGCCAAAGGACTTCTTTTTCCCCTGCAAAATGGCCTCTCTTTGCGGCCACTCGCCATGGCCCACCCTGACCACCCAACCTAAAAATTGCCAAATTTTGCTGGATTTCTCCAAAACTACAGTGGTCAGAAGCCAGATGCCATCTCGGCCTTATAGCCCCAAAGGCCAGCTTTCACCTGATGCCCAGAGGTTGGCCAAAGGACTTCTTTTTCCCCTGCAAAATGGCCTCTCTTTGCGGCCACTCGCCCTGGCCCACCCTGACCACCCAACCTAAAAATTGCCAAATTTTGCTGGGTTTCTCCAAAACTACAGTGGTCAGAAGCGAGATGCCAGCTCGGCCTTATAGCCCCAAAGGCCAGCTTTCACCTGATGCCCAGAGGTTGGCCAAAGGACTTCTTTTTCCCCTGCAAAATGGCCTCTCTTTGCGGCCACTCGCCATGGCCCACCCTGACCGCCCAACCTAAAAATTGCCAAATTTTGCTGGATTTCTCCAAAACTACAGTGGTCAGAAGCGAGATGCCAGCTCGGCCTTATAGCCCCAAAGGCCAGCTTTCACCTGATGCCCAGAGGTTGGCCAAAGGACTTCTTTTTCCCCTGCAAAATGGCCTGTCTTTGCGGCCACTCGCCCTGGCCCACCCTGACCGCCCAACCTAAAAATTGCCAAATTTTGCTGGATTTCTCCAAAACTACAGTGGTCAGAAGCTAGATGCCAGCTCGGCCTTATAGTCCCAAAGGCCAGCTTTCACCTGATGCCCAGAGGTTGGCCAAAGGACTTCTTTTTCCCCTGCAAAATGGCCTCTCTTTGCGGCCACTCGCCCTGGCCCACCCTGACCACCCAACCTAAAAATTGCCAAATTTTGCTGGATTTCTCCAAAACTACAGTGGTCAGAAGCTAGATGCCAGCTCGGCCTTATAGCCCCAAAGGCCAGCTTTCACCTGATGCCCAGAGGTTGGCCAAAGGACTTCTTTTTCCCCTGCAAAATGGCCTCTCTTTGCGGCCACTCGCCATGGCCCACCCTGACCACCCAACCTAAAAATTGCCAAATTTTGCTGGATTTCTCCAAAACTACAGTGGTCAGAAGCGAGATGCTATCTCGGCCTTATAGCCCCAAAGGCCAGCTTTCACCTGATGCCCAGAGGTTGGCCAAAGGACTTCTTTTTCCCCTGCAAAATGGCCTCTCTTTGCGGCCACTCGCCCTGGCCCACCCTGACCACCCAACCTAAAAATTGCCAAATTTTGCTGGATTTCTCCAAAACTACAGTGGTCAGAAGCTAGATGCCAGCTCGGCCTTATAGCCCCAAAGGCCAGCTTTCACCTGATGCCCAGAGGTTGGCCAAAGGACTTCTTTTTCCCCTGCAAAATGGCCTCTCTTTGCGGCCACTCGCCCTGGCCCACCCTGACTGCCCAACCTAAAAATTGCCAAATTTTGCTGGATTTCTCCAAAACTACAGTGGTCAGAAGCTAGATGCCAGCTCGGCCTTATAGTCCCAAAGGCCAGCTTTCACCTGATGCCCAGAGGTTGGCCAAAGGACTTCTTTTTCCCCTGCAAAATGGCCTCTCTTTGCGGCCACTCGCCCTGGCCCACCCTGACCACCCAACCTAAAAATTGCCAAATTTTGCTGGATTTCTCCAAAACTACAGTGGTCAGAAGCTAGATGCCATCTCGGCCTTATAGCCCCAAAGGCCAGCTTTCACCTGATGCCCAGAGGTTGGCCAAAGGACTTCTTTTTCCCCTGCAAAATGGCCTCTCTTTGCGGCCACTCGCCCTGGCCCACCCTGACCACCCAACCTAAAAATTGCCAAATTTTGCTGGATTTCTCCAAAACTACAGTGGTCAGAAGCTAGATGCCAGCTCGGCCTTATAGCCCCAAAGGCCAGCTTTCACCTGATGCCCAGAGGTTGGCCAAAGGACTTCTTTTTCCCCTGCAAAATGGCCTCTCTTTGCGGCCACTCGCCCTGGCCCACCCTGACTGCCCAACCTAAAAATTGCCAAATTTTGCTGGATTTCTCCAAAACTACAGTGGTCAGAAGCTAGATGCCAGCTCGGCCTTATAGTCCCAAAGGCCAGCTTTCACCTGATGCCCAGAGGTTGGCCAAAGGACTTCTTTTTCCCCTGCAAAATGGCCTCTCTTTGCGGCCACTCGCCCTGGCCCACCCTGACCACCCAACCTAAAAATTGCCAAATTTTGCTGGATTTCTCCAAAACTACAGTGGTCAGAAGCTAGATGCCATCTCGGCCTTATAGCCCCAAAGGCCAGCTTTCACCTGATGCCCAGAGGTTGGCCAAAGGACTTCTTTTTCCCCTGCAAAATGGCCTCTCTTTGCGGCCACTCGCCCTGGCCCACCCTGACCACCCAACCTAAAAATTGCCAAATTTTGCTGGATTTCTCCAAAACTACAGTGGTCAGAAGCTAGATGCCAGCTCGGCCTTATAGCCCCAAAGGCCAGCTTTCACCTGATGCCCAGAGGTTGGCCAAAGGACTTCTTTTTCCCCTGCAAAATGGCCTCTCTTTGCGGCCACTCGCCCTGGCCCACCCTGACCACCCAACCTAAAAATTGCCAAATTTTGCTGGATTTCTCCAAAACTACAGTGGTCAGAAGCTAGATGCCATCTCGGCCTTATAGCCCCAAAGGCCAGCTTTCACCTGATGCCCAGAGGTTGGCCAAAGGACTTCTTTTTCCCCTGCAAAATGGCCTCTCTTTGCGGCCACACGCCATGGCCCACCCTGACCACCCAACCTAAAAATTGCCAAATTTTGCTGGATTTCTCCAAAACTACAGTGGTCAGAAGCTAGATGCCATCTCGGCCTTATAGCCCCAAAGGCCAGCTTTCACCTGATGCCCAGAGGTTGGCCAAAGGACTTCTTTTTCCCCTGCAAAATGGCCTCTCTTTGCGGCCACTCGCCCTGGCCCACCCTGACCCGCCCAACCTAAAAATTGCCAAATTTTGCTGGATTTCTCCAAAACTACAGTGGTCAGAAGCTAGATGCCAGCTCGGCCTTATAGCCCCAAAGGCCAGCTTTCACCTGATGCCCAGAGGTTGGCCAAAGGACTTCTTTTTCCCCTGCAAAATGGCCTCTCTTTGCGGCCACTCGCCCTGGCCCACCCTGACCACCCAACCTAAAAATTGCCAAATTTTGCTGGATTTCTCCAAAACTACAGTGGTCAGAAGCTAGATGCCATCTCGGCCTTATAGCCCCAAAGGCCAGCTTTCACCTGATGCCCAGAGGTTGGCCAAAGGACTTCTTTTTCCCCTGCAAAATGGCCTCTCTTTGCGGCCACTCGCCCTGGCCCACCCTGACCACCCAACCTAAAAATTGCCAAATTTTGCTGGATTTCTCCAAAACTACAGTGGTCAGAAGCTAGATGCCAGCTCGGCCTTATAGCCCCAAAGGCCAGCTTTCACCTGATGCCCAGAGGTTGGCCAAAGGACTTCTTTTTCCCCTGCAAAATGGCCTCTCTTTGCGGCCACTCGCCCTGGCCCACCCTGACCACCCAACCTAAAAATTGCCAAATTTTGCTGGATTTCTCCAAAACTACAGTGGTCAGAAGCTAGATGCCAGCTCGGCCTTATAGCCCCAAAGGCCAGCTTTCACCTGATGCCCAGAGGTTGGCCAAAGGACTTCTTTTTCCCCTGCAAAATGGCCTCTCTTTGCGGCCACTCGCCCTGGCCCACCCTGACCACCCAACCTAAAAATTGCCAAATTTTGCTGGATTTCTCCAAAACTACAGTGGTCAGAAGCCAGATGCCAGCTCGGCCTTATAGCCCCAAAGGCCAGCTTTCACCTGATGCCCAGAGGTTGGCCAAAGGACTTCTTTTTCCCCTGCAAAATGGCCTCTCTTTGCGGCCACTCGCCATGGCCCACCCTGACCACCCAGCCTAAAAATTGCCAAATTTTGCTGGATTTCTCCAAAACTACAGTGGTCAGAAGCTAGATGCCAGCTCGGCCTTATAGCCCCAAAGGCCAGCTTTCACCTGATGCCCAGAGGTTGGCCAAAGGACTTCTTTTTCCCCTGCAAAATGGCCTCTCTTTGCGGCCACTCGCCATGGCCCACCCTGACCACCCAACCTAAAAATTGCCAAATTTTGCGGGATTTCTCCAAAACTACAGTGGTCAGAAGCGAGATGCCAGCTCGGCCTTATAGCCCCAAAGGCCAGCTTTCACCTGATGCCCAGAGGTTGGCCAAAGGACTTCTTTTTCCCCTGCAAAATGGCCTCTCTTTGCGGCCACTCGCCATGCCCCACCCTGACCACCCAACCTAAAAATTGCCAAATTTTGCTGGATTTCTCCAAAACTACAGTGGTCAGAAGCGAGATGCCAGCTCGGCCTTATAGCCCCAAAGGCCAGCTTTCACCTGATGCCCAGAGGTTGGCCAAAGGACTTCTTTTTCCCCTGCAAAATGGCCTCTCTTTGCGGCCACTCGCCCTTGCCCACCCTGACCACCCAACCTAAAAATTGCCAAATTTTGCTGGATTTCTCCAAAACTACAGTGGTCAGAAGCTAGATCCCAGCTCGGCCTTATAGCCCCAAAGGCCAGCTTTCACCTGATGCCCAGAGGTTGGCCAAAGGACTTCTTTTTCCCCTGCAAAATGGCCTTTCTTTGCGGCCACTCGCCCTGGCCCACCCTGACCGCCCAACCTAAAAATTGCCAAATTTTGCTGGATTTCTCCAAAACTACAGTGGTCAGAAGCTAGATGCCAGCTCGGCCTTATAGCCCCAAAGGCCAGCTTTCACCTGATGCCCAGAGGTTGGCCAAAGGACTTCTTTTTCCCCTGCAAAATGGCCTCTCTTTGCGGCCACTCGCCCTGGCCCACCCTGACCACCCAACCTAAAAATTGCCAAATTTTGCTGGATTTCTCCAAAACTACAGTGGTCAGAAGCGAGATGCCAGCTCGGCCTTATAGCCCCAAAGGCCAGCTTTCACCTGATGCCCAGAGGTTGGCCAAAGGACTTCTTTTTCCCCTGCAAAATGGCCTCTCTTTGCGGCCACTCGCCCTGGCCCACCCTGACCGCCCAACCTAAAAATTGCCAAATTTTGCTGGATTTCTCCAAAACTACAGTGGTCAGAAGCTAGATGCCATCTCGGCCTTATAGCCCAAAGGCCAGCTTTCACCTGATGCCCAGAGGTTGGCCAAAGGACTTCTTTTTCCCCTGCAAAATGGCCTCTCTTTGCGGCCACTCGCCCTGGCCCACCCTGACCACCCAACCTAAAAATTGCCAAATTTTGCTGGATTTCTCCAAAACTACAGTGGTCAGAAGCTAGATCCCAGCTCGGCCTTATAGCCCCAAAGGCCAGCTTTCACCTGATGCCCAGAGGTTGGCCAAAGGACTTCTTTTTCCCCTGCAAAATGGCCTCTCTTTGCGGCCACTCGCCCTGGCCCACCCTGACCACCCAACCTAAAAATTGCCAAATTTTGCTGGATTTCTCCAAAACTACAGTGGTCAGAAGCTAGATGCCATCTCGGCCTTATAGCCCCAAAGGCCAGCTTTCACCTGATGCCCAGAGGTTGGCCAAAGGACTTCTTTTTCCCCTGCAAAATGGCCTCTCTTTGCGGCCACTCGCCCTGGCCCACCCTGACCACCCAACCTAAAAATTGCCAAATTTTGCTGGATTTCTCCAAAACTACAGTGGTCAGAAGCTAGATGCCAGCTCGGCCTTATAGCCCCAAAGGCCAGCTTTCACCTGATGCCCAGAGGTTGGCCAAAGGACTTCTTTTTCCCCTGCAAAATGGCCTCTCTTTGCGGCCACTCGCCCTGGCCCACCCTGACCACCCAACCTAAAAATTGCCAAATTTTGCTGGATTTCTCCAAAACTACAGTGGTCAGAAGCTAGATGCCAGCTCGGCCTTATAGCCCCAAAGGCCAGCTTTCACCTGATGCCCAGAGGTTGGCCAAAGGACTTCTTTTTCCCCTGCAAAATGGCCTCTCTTTGCGGCCACTCGCCCTGGCCCACCCTGACCACCCAACCTAAAAATTGCCAAATTTTGCTGGATTTCTCCAAAACTACAGTGGTCAGAAGCTAGATGCCAGCTCGGCCTTATAGCCCCAAAGGCCAGCTTTCACCTGATGCCCAGAGGTTGGCCAAAGGACTTCTTTTTCCCCTGCAAAATGGCCTCTCTTTGTGGCCACTCGCCCTGGCCCACCCTGACCACCCAACCTAAAAATTGCCAAATTTTGCTGGATTTCTCCAAAACTACAGTGGTCAGAAGCGAGATGCCAGCTCGGCCTTATAGCCCCAAAGGCCAGCTTTCACCTGATGCCCAGAGGTTGGCCAAAGGACTTCTTTTTCCCCTGCAAAATGGCCTCTCTTTGCGGCCACTCGCCCTGGCCCACCCTGACCGCCCAACCTAAAAATTGCCAAATTTTGCTGGATTTCTCCAAAACTACAGTGGTCAGAAGCTAGATGCCAGCTCGGCCTTATAGCCCCAAAGGCCAGCTTTCACCTGATGCCCAGAGGTTGGCCAAAGGACTTCTTTTTCCCCTGCAAAATGGCCTCTCTTTGCGGCCACTCGCCCTGGCCCACCCTGACCACCCAACCTAAAAATTGCCAAATTTTGCTGGATTTCTCCAAAACTACAGTGGTCAGAAGCTAGATCCCAGCTCGGCCTTATAGCCCCAAAGGCCAGCTTTCACCTGATGCCCAGAGGTTGGCCAAAGGACTTCTTTTTCCCCTGCAAAATGGCCTCTCTTTGCGGCCACTCGCCCTGGCCCACCCTGACCGCCCAACCTAAAAATTGCCAAATTTTGCTGGATTTCTCCAAAACTACAGTGGTCAGAAGCTAGATGCCAGCTCGGCCTTATAGCCCCAAAGGCCAGCTTTCACCTGATGCCCAGAGGTTGGCCAAAGGACTTCTTTTTCCCCTGCAAAATGGCCTCTCTTTGCGGCCACTCGCCCTGGCCCACCCTGACCACCCAACCTAAAAATTGCCAAATTTTGCTGGATTTCTCCAAAACTACAGTGGTCAGAAGCGAAATGCCAGCTCGGCCTTATAGCCCCAAAGGCCAGCTTTCACCTGATGCCCAGAGGTTGGCCAAAGGACTTCTTTTTCCCCTGCAAAATGGCCTCTCTTTGCGGCCACTCGCCCTGGCCCACCCTGACCGCCCAACCTAAAAATTGCCAAATTTTGCTGGATTTCTCCAAAACTACAGTGGTCAGAAGCTAGATGCCAGCTCGGCCTTATAGCCCCAAAGGCCAGCTTTCACCTGATGCCCAGAGGTTGGCCAAAGGACTTCTTTTTCCCCTGCAAAATGGCCTCTCTTTGCGGCCACTCGCCATGGCCCACCCTGACCACCCAACCTAAAAATTGCCAAATTTTGCTGGATTTCTCCAAAACTACAGTGGTCAGAAGCCAGATGCCATCTCGGCCTTATAGCCCCAAAGGCCAGCTTTCACCTGATGCCCAGAGGTTGGCCAAAGGACTTCTTTTTCCCCTGCAAAATGGCCTCTCTTTGCGGCCACTCGCCCTGGCCCACCCTGACCACCCAACCTAAAAATTGCCAAATTTTGCTGGGTTTCTCCAAAACTACAGTGGTCAGAAGCGAGATGCCAGCTCGGCCTTATAGCCCCAAAGGCCAGCTTTCACCTGATGCCCAGAGGTTGGCCAAAGGACTTCTTTTTCCCCTGCAAAATGGCCTCTCTTTGCGGCCACTCGCCATGGCCCACCCTGACCGCCCAACCTAAAAATTGCCAAATTTTGCTGGATTTCTCCAAAACTACAGTGGTCAGAAGCGAGATGCCAGCTCGGCCTTATAGCCCCAAAGGCCAGCTTTCACCTGATGCCCAGAGGTTGGCCAAAGGACTTCTTTTTCCCCTGCAAAATGGCCTGTCTTTGCGGCCACTCGCCCTGGCCCACCCTGACCGCCCAACCTAAAAATTGCCAAATTTTGCTGGATTTCTCCAAAACTACAGTGGTCAGAAGCTAGATGCCAGCTCGGCCTTATAGTCCCAAAGGCCAGCTTTCACCTGATGCCCAGAGGTTGGCCAAAGGACTTCTTTTTCCCCTGCAAAATGGCCTCTCTTTGCGGCCACTCGCCCTGGCCCACCCTGACCACCCAACCTAAAAATTGCCAAATTTTGCTGGATTTCTCCAAAACTACAGTGGTCAGAAGCTAGATGCCAGCTCGGCCTTATAGCCCCAAAGGCCAGCTTTCACCTGATGCCCAGAGGTTGGCCAAAGGACTTCTTTTTCCCCTGCAAAATGGCCTCTCTTTGCGGCCACTCGCCATGGCCCACCCTGACCACCCAACCTAAAAATTGCCAAATTTTGCTGGATTTCTCCAAAACTACAGTGGTCAGAAGCGAGATGCTATCTCGGCCTTATAGCCCCAAAGGCCAGCTTTCACCTGATGCCCAGAGGTTGGCCAAAGGACTTCTTTTTCCCCTGCAAAATGGCCTCTCTTTGCGGCCACTCGCCCTGGCCCACCCTGACCACCCAACCTAAAAATTGCCAAATTTTGCTGGATTTCTCCAAAACTACAGTGGTCAGAAGCTAGATGCCAGCTCGGCCTTATAGCCCCAAAGGCCAGCTTTCACCTGATGCCCAGAGGTTGGCCAAAGGACTTCTTTTTCCCCTGCAAAATGGCCTCTCTTTGCGGCCACTCGCCCTGGCCCACCCTGACTGCCCAACCTAAAAATTGCCAAATTTTGCTGGATTTCTCCAAAACTACAGTGGTCAGAAGCTAGATGCCAGCTCGGCCTTATAGTCCCAAAGGCCAGCTTTCACCTGATGCCCAGAGGTTGGCCAAAGGACTTCTTTTTCCCCTGCAAAATGGCCTCTCTTTGCGGCCACTCGCCCTGGCCCACCCTGACCACCCAACCTAAAAATTGCCAAATTTTGCTGGATTTCTCCAAAACTACAGTGGTCAGAAGCTAGATGCCATCTCGGCCTTATAGCCCCAAAGGCCAGCTTTCACCTGATGCCCAGAGGTTGGCCAAAGGACTTCTTTTTCCCCTGCAAAATGGCCTCTCTTTGCGGCCACTCGCCCTGGCCCACCCTGACCACCCAACCTAAAAATTGCCAAATTTTGCTGGATTTCTCCAAAACTACAGTGGTCAGAAGCTAGATGCCAGCTCGGCCTTATAGCCCCAAAGGCCAGCTTTCACCTGATGCCCAGAGGTTGGCCAAAGGACTTCTTTTTCCCCTGCAAAATGGCCTCTCTTTGCGGCCACTCGCCCTGGCCCACCCTGACTGCCCAACCTAAAAATTGCCAAATTTTGCTGGATTTCTCCAAAACTACAGTGGTCAGAAGCTAGATGCCAGCTCGGCCTTATAGTCCCAAAGGCCAGCTTTCACCTGATGCCCAGAGGTTGGCCAAAGGACTTCTTTTTCCCCTGCAAAATGGCCTCTCTTTGCGGCCACTCGCCCTGGCCCACCCTGACCACCCAACCTAAAAATTGCCAAATTTTGCTGGATTTCTCCAAAACTACAGTGGTCAGAAGCTAGATGCCATCTCGGCCTTATAGCCCCAAAGGCCAGCTTTCACCTGATGCCCAGAGGTTGGCCAAAGGACTTCTTTTTCCCCTGCAAAATGGCCTCTCTTTGCGGCCACTCGCCCTGGCCCACCCTGACCACCCAACCTAAAAATTGCCAAATTTTGCTGGATTTCTCCAAAACTACAGTGGTCAGAAGCTAGATGCCAGCTCGGCCTTATAGCCCCAAAGGCCAGCTTTCACCTGATGCCCAGAGGTTGGCCAAAGGACTTCTTTTTCCCCTGCAAAATGGCCTCTCTTTGCGGCCACTCGCCCTGGCCCACCCTGACCACCCAACCTAAAAATTGCCAAATTTTGCTGGATTTCTCCAAAACTACAGTGGTCAGAAGCTAGATGCCATCTCGGCCTTATAGCCCCAAAGGCCAGCTTTCACCTGATGCCCAGAGGTTGGCCAAAGGACTTCTTTTTCCCCTGCAAAATGGCCTCTCTTTGCGGCCACTCGCCCTGGCCCACCCTGACCACCCAACCTAAAAATTGCCAAATTTTGCTGGATTTCTCCAAAACTACAGTGGTCAGAAGCTAGATGCCAGCTCGGCCTTATAGCCCCAAAGGCCAGCTTTCACCTGATGCCCAGAGGTTGGCCAAAGGACTTCTTTTTCCCCTGCAAAATGGCCTCTCTTTGCGGCCACACGCCATGGCCCACCCTGACCACCCAACCTAAAAATTGCCAAATTTTGCTGGATTTCTCCAAAACTACAGTGGTCAGAAGCTAGATGCCATCTCGGCCTTATAGCCCCAAAGGCCAGCTTTCACCTGATGCCCAGAGGTTGGCCAAAGGACTTCTTTTTCCCCTGCAAAATGGCCTCTCTTTGCGGCCACTCGCCCTGGCCCACCCTGACCGCCCAACCTAAAAATTGCCAAATTTTGCTGGATTTCTCCAAAACTACAGTGGTCAGAAGCTAGATGCCAGCTCGGCCTTATAGCCCCAAAGGCCAGCTTTCACCTGACGCCCAGAGGTTGGCCAAAGGACTTCTTTTTCCCCTGCAAAATGGCCTCTCTTTGCGGCCACTCGCCCTGGCCCACCCTGACCACCCAACCTAAAAATTGCCAAATTTTGCTGGATTTCTCCAAAACTACAGTGGTCAGAAGCTAGATGCCATCTCGGCCTTATAGCCCCAAAGGCCAGCTTTCACCTGATGCCCAGAGGTTGGCCAAAGGACTTCTTTTTCCCCTGCAAAATGGCCTCTCTTTGCGGCCACTCGCCCTGGCCCACCCTGACCACCCAACCTAAAAATTGCCAAATTTTGCTGGATTTCTCCAAAACTACAGTGGTCAGAAGCTAGATGCCAGCTCGGCCTTATAGCCCCAAAGGCCAGCTTTCACCTGATGCCCAGAGGTTGGCCAAAGGACTTCTTTTTCCCCTGCAAAATGGCCTCTCTTTGCGGCCACTCGCCCTGGCCCACCCTGACCACCCAACCTAAAAATTGCCAAATTTTGCTGGATTTCTCCAAAACTACAGTGGTCAGAAGCTAGATGCCAGCTCGGCCTTATAGCCCCAAAGGCCAGCTTTCACCTGATGCCCAGAGGTTGGCCAAAGGACTTCTTTTTCCCCTGCAAAATGGCCTCTCTTTGCGGCCACTCGCCCTGGCCCACCCTGACCACCCAACCTAAAAATTGCCAAATTTTGCTGGATTTCTCCAAAACTACAGTGGTCAGAAGCCAGATGCCAGCTCGGCCTTATAGCCCCAAAGGCCAGCTTTCACCTGATGCCCAGAGGTTGGCCAAAGGACTTCTTTTTCCCCTGCAAAATGGCCTCTCTTTGCGGCCACTCGCCATGGCCCACCCTGACCACCCAGCCTAAAAATTGCCAAATTTTGCTGGATTTCTCCAAAACTACAGTGGTCAGAAGCTAGATGCCAGCTCGGCCTTATAGCCCCAAAGGCCAGCTTTCACCTGATGCCCAGAGGTTGGCCAAAGGACTTCTTTTTCCCCTGCAAAATGGCCTCTCTTTGCGGCCACTCGCCATGGCCCACCCTGACCACCCAACCTAAAAATTGCCAAATTTTGCGGGATTTCTCCAGAAACTACAGTGGTCAGAAGCGAGATGCCAGCTCGGCCTTATAGCCCCAAAGGCCAGCTTTCACCTGATGCCCAGAGGTTGGCCAAAGGACTTCTTTTTCCCCTGCAAAATGGCCTCTCTTTGCGGCCACTCGCCATGCCCACCCTGACCACCCAACCTAAAAATTGCCAAATTTTGCTGGATTTCTCCAAAACTACAGTGGTCAGAAGCGAGATGCCAGCTCGGCCTTATAGCCCCAAAGGCCAGCTTTCACCTGATGCCCAGAGGTTGGCCAAAGGACTTCTTTTTCCCCTGCAAAATGGCCTCTCTTTGCGGCCACTCGCCCTTGCCCACCCTGACCACCCAACCTAAAAATTGCCAAATTTTGCTGGATTTCTCCAAAACTACAGTGGTCAGAAGCTAGATCCCAGCTCGGCCTTATAGCCCCAAAGGCCAGCTTTCACCTGATGCCCAGAGGTTGGCCAAAGGACTTCTTTTTCCCCTGCAAAATGGCCTTTCTTTGCGGCCACTCGCCCTGGCCCACCCTGACCGCCCAACCTAAAAATTGCCAAATTTTGCTGGATTTCTCCAAAACTACAGTGGTCAGAAGCTAGATGCCAGCTCGGCCTTATAGCCCCAAAGGCCAGCTTTCACCTGATGCCCAGAGGTTGGCCAAAGGACTTCTTTTTCCCCTGCAAAATGGCCTCTCTTTGCGGCCACTCGCCCTGGCCCACCCTGACCACCCAACCTAAAAATTGCCAAATTTTGCTGGATTTCTCCAAAACTACAGTGGTCAGAAGCGAGATGCCAGCTCGGCCTTATAGCCCCAAAGGCCAGCTTTCACCTGATGCCCAGAGGTTGGCCAAAGGACTTCTTTTTCCCCTGCAAAATGGCCTCTCTTTGCGGCCACTCGCCCTGGCCCACCCTGACCGCCCAACCTAAAAATTGCCAAATTTTGCTGGATTTCTCCAAAACTACAGTGGTCAGAAGCTAGATGCCATCTCGGCCTTATAGCCCCAAAGGCCAGCTTTCACCTGATGCCCAGAGGTTGGCCAAAGGGACTTCTTTTTCCCCTGCAAAATGGCCTCTCTTTGCGGCCACTCGCCCTGGCCCACCCTGACCACCCAACCTAAAAATTGCCAAATTTTGCTGGATTTCTCCAAAACTACAGTGGTCAGAAGCTAGATCCCAGCTCGGCCTTATAGCCCCAAAGGCCAGCTTTCACCTGATGCCCAGAGGTTGGCCAAAGGACTTCTTTTTCCCCTGCAAAATGGCCTCTCTTTGCGGCCACTCGCCCTGGCCCACCCTGACCACCCAACCTAAAAATTGCCAAATTTTGCTGGATTTCTCCAAAACTACAGTGGTCAGAAGCTAGATGCCATCTCGGCCTTATAGCCCCAAAGGCCAGCTTTCACCTGATGCCCAGAGGTTGGCCAAAGGACTTCTTTTTCCCCTGCAAAATGGCCTCTCTTTGCGGCCACTCGCCCTGGCCCACCCTGACCACCCAACCTAAAAATTGCCAAATTTTGCTGGATTTCTCCAAAACTACAGTGGTCAGAAGCTAGATGCCAGCTCGGCCTTATAGCCCCAAAGGCCAGCTTTCACCTGATGCCCAGAGGTTGGCCAAAGGACTTCTTTTTCCCCTGCAAAATGGCCTCTCTTTGCGGCCACTCGCCCTGGCCCACCCTGACCACCCAACCTAAAAATTGCCAAATTTTGCTGGATTTCTCCAAAACTACAGTGGTCAGAAGCTAGATGCCAGCTCGGCCTTATAGCCCCAAAGGCCAGCTTTCACCTGATGCCCAGAGGTTGGCCAAAGGACTTCTTTTTCCCCTGCAAAATGGCCTCTCTTTGCGGCCACTCGCCCTGGCCCACCCTGACCACCCAACCTAAAAATTGCCAAATTTTGCTGGATTTCTCCAAAACTACAGTGGTCAGAAGCCAGATGCCAGCTCGGCCTTATAGCCCCAAAGGCCAGCTTTCACCTGATGCCCAGAGGTTGGCCAAAGGACTTCTTTTTCCCCTGCAAAATGGCCTCTCTTTGCGGCCACTCGCCATGGCCCACCCTGACCACCCAGCCTAAAAATTGCCAAATTTTGCTGGATTTCTCCAAAACTACAGTGGTCAGAAGCCAGATGCCAGCTCGGCCTTATAGCCCCAAAGGCCAGCTTTCACCTGATGCCCAGAGGTTGGCCAAAGGACTTCTTTTTCCCCTGCAAAATGGCCTCTCTTTGCGGCCACTCGCCATGGCCCACCCTGACCACCCAACCTAAAAATTGCCAAATTTTGCTGGATTTCTCCAAAACTACAGTGGTCAGAAGCGAGATGCCAGCTCGGCCTTATAGCCCCAAAGGCCAGCTTTCACCTGATGCCCAGAGGTTGGCCAAAGGACTTCTTTTTCCCCTGCAAAATGGCCTCTCTTTGCGGCCACTCGCCATGGCCCACCCTGACCACCCAACCTAAAAATTGCCAAATTTTGCTGGATTTCTCCAAAACTACAGTGGTCAGAAGCGAGATGCCAGCTCGGCCTTATAGCCCCAAAGGCCAGCTTTCACCTGATGCCCAGAGGTTGGCCAAAGGACTTCTTTTTCCCCTGCAAAATGGCCTCTCTTTGCGGCCACTCGCCCTGGCCCACCCTGACCACCCAACCTAAAAATTGCCAAATTTTGCTGGATTTCTCCAAAACTACAGTGGTCAGAAGCTAGATCCCAGCTCGGCCTTATAGCCCCAAAGGCCAGCTTTCACCTGATGCCCAGAGGTTGGCCAAAGGACTTCTTTTTCCCCTGCAAAATGGCCTCTCTTTGCGGCCACTCGCCCTGGCCCACCCTGACCGCCCAACCTAAAAATTGCCAAATTTTGCTGGATTTCTCCAAAACTACAGTGGTCAGAAGCTAGATGCCAGCTCGGCCTTATAGCCCCAAAGGCCAGCTTTCACCTGATGCCCAGAGGTTGGCCAAAGGACTTCTTTTTCCCCTGCAAAATGGCCTCTCTTTGCGGCCACTCGCCCTGGCCCACCCTGACCACCCAACCTAAAAATTGCCAAATTTTGCTGGATTTCTCCAAAACTACAGTGGTCAGAAGCGAGATGCCAGCTCGGCCTTATAGCCCCAAAGGCCAGCTTTCACCTGATGCCCA
Source organism: Passer domesticus (assembly GCF_036417665.1). Classification (NCBI taxonomy): domain Eukaryota; kingdom Metazoa; phylum Chordata; class Aves; order Passeriformes; family Passeridae; genus Passer; species Passer domesticus. Next base: position 10,874 of record NW_026990092.1, on the reverse strand, counting down.
GAGGTTGGCCAAAGGACTTCTTTTTCCCCTGCAAAATGGCCTCTCTTTGCGGCCACTCGCCCTGGCCCACCCTGACCGCCCAACCTAAAAATTGCCAAATTTTGCTGGATTTCTCCAAAACTACAGTGGTCAGAAGCTAGATGCCAGCTCGGCCTTATAGCCCCAAAGGCCAGCTTTCACCTGATGCCCAGAGGTTGGCCAAAGGACGTCTTTTTCCCCTGCAAAATGGCCTCTCTTTGCGGCCACTCGCCATGGCCCACCCTGACCACCCAACCTAAAAATTGCCAAATTTTGCTGGATTTCTCCAAAACTACAGTGGTCAGAAGCCAGATGCCATCTCGGCCTTATAGCCCCAAAGGCCAGCTTTCACCTGATGCCCAGAGGTTGGCCAAAGGACTTCTTTTTCCCCTGCAAAATGGCCTCTCTTTGCGGCCACTCGCCCTGGCCCACCCTGACCACCCAACCTAAAAATTGCCAAATTTTGCTGGGTTTCTCCAAAACTACAGTGGTCAGAAGCGAGATGCCAGCTCGGCCTTATAGCCCCAAAGGCCAGCTTTCACCTGATGCCCAGAGGTTGGCCAAAGGACTTCTTTTTCCCCTGCAAAATGGCCTCTCTTTGCGGCCACTCGCCCTGGCCCACCCTGACCGCCCAACCTAAAAATTGCCAAATTTCGCTGGATTTCTCCAAAACTACAGTGGTCAGAAGCGAGATGCCAGCTCGGCCTTATAGCCCCAAAGGCCAGCTTTCACCTGATGCCCAGAGGTTGGCCAAAGGACTTCTTTTTCCCCTGCAAAATGGCCTCTCTTTGCGGCCACTCGCCCTGGCCCACCCTGACCGCCCAACCTAAAAATTGCCAAATTTTGCTGGATTTCTCCAAAACTACAGTGGTCAGAAGCTAGATGCCAGCTCGGCCTTATAGCCCCAAAGGCCAGCTTTCACCTGATGCCCAGAGGTTGGCCAAAGGACTTCTTTTTCCCCTGCAAAATGGCCTCTCTTTGCGGCCACTCGCCCTGGCCCACCCTGACCACCCAACCTAAAAATTGCCAAATTTTGCTGGATTTCTCCAAAACTACAGTGGTCAGAAGCTAGATGCCAGCTCGGCCTTATAGCCCCAAAGGCCAGCTTTCACCTGATGCCCAGAGGTTGGCCAAAGGACTTCTTTTTCCCCTGCAAAATGGCCTCTCTTTGCGGCCACTCGCCATGGCCCACCCTGACCACCCAACCTAAAAATTGCCAAATTTTGCTGGATTTCTCCAAAACTACAGTGGTCAGAAGCGAGATGCCATCTCGGCCTTATAGCCCCAAAGGCCAGCTTTCACCTGATGCCCAGAGGTTGGCCAAAGGACTTCTTTTTCCCCTGCAAAATGGCCTCTCTTTGCGGCCACTCGCCATGGCCCACCCTGACCACCCAACCTAAAAATTGCCAAATTTTGCTGGATTTCTCCAAAACTACAGTGGTCAGAAGCTAGATGCCAGCTCGGCCTTATAGCCCCAAAGGCCAGCTTTCACCTGATGCCCAGAGGTTGGCCAAAGGACTTCTTTTTCCCCTGCAAAATGGCCTCTCTTTGCGGCCACTCGCCCTGGCCCACCCTGACCGCCCAACCTAAAAATTGCCAAATTTTGCTGGATTTCTCCAAAACTACAGTGGTCAGAAGCTAGATGCCAGCTCGGCCTTATAGCCCCAAAGGCCAGCTTTCACCTGATGCCCAGAGGTTGGCCAAAGGACTTCTTTTTCCCCTGCAAAATGGCCTCTCTTTGCGGCCACTCGCCCTGGCCCACCCTGACCACCCAACCTAAAAATTGCCAAATTTTGCTGGATTTCTCCAAAACTACAGTGGTCAGAAGCGAGATGCCAGCTCGGCCTTATAGCCCCAAAGGCCAGCTTTCACCTGATGCCCAGAGGTTGGCCAAAGGACTTCTTTTTCCCCTGCAAAATGGCCTCTCTTTGCGGCCACTCGCCCTGGCCCACCCTGACCGCCCAACCTAAAAATTGCCAAATTTTGCTGGATTTCTCCAAAACTACAGTGGTCAGAAGCTAGATGCCAGCTCGGCCTTATAGCCCCAAAGGCCAGCTTTCACCTGATGCCCAGAGGTTGGCCAAAGGACTTCTTTTTCCCCTGCAAAATGGCCTCTCTTTGCGGCCACTCGCCATGGCCCACCCTGACCACCCAACCTAAAAATTGCCAAATTTTGCTGGATTTCTCCAAAACTACAGTGGTCAGAAGCCAGATGCCATCTCGGCCTTATAGCCCCAAAGGCCAGCTTTCACCTGATGCCCAGAGGTTGGCCAAAGGACTTCTTTTTCCCCTGCAAAATGGCCTCTCTTTGCGGCCACTCGCCCTGGCCCACCCTGACCACCCAACCTAAAAATTGCCAAATTTTGCTGGGTTTCTCCAAAACTACAGTGGTCAGAAGCGAGATGCCAGCTCGGCCTTATAGCCCCAAAGGCCAGCTTTCACCTGATGCCCAGAGGTTGGCCAAAGGACTTCTTTTTCCCCTGCAAAATGGCCTCTCTTTGCGGCCACTCGCCCTGGCCCACCCTGACCGCCCAACCTAAAAATTGCCAAATTTCGCTGGATTTCTCCAAAACTACAGTGGTCAGAAGCGAGATGCCAGCTCGGCCTTATAGCCCCAAAGGCCAGCTTTCACCTGATGCCCAGAGGTTGGCCAAAGGACTTCTTTTTCCCCTGCAAAATGGCCTCTCTTTGCGGCCACTCGCCCTGGCCCACCCTGACCGCCCAACCTAAAATTGCCAAATTTTGCTGGATTTCTCCAAAACTACAGTGGTCAGAAGCTAGATGCCAGCTCGGCCTTATAGCCCCAAAGGCCAGCTTTCACCTGATGCCCAGAGGTTGGCCAAAGGACTTCTTTTTCCCCTGCAAAATGGCCTCTCTTTGCGGCCACTCGCCCTGGCCCACCCTGACCACCCAACCTAAAAATTGCCAAATTTTGCTGGATTTCTCCAAAACTACAGTGGTCAGAAGCTAGATGCCAGCTCGGCCTTATAGCCCCAAAGGCCAGCTTTCACCTGATGCCCAGAGGTTGGCCAAAGGACTTCTTTTTCCCCTGCAAAATGGCCTCTCTTTGCGGCCACTCGCCATGGCCCACCCTGACCACCCAACCTAAAAATTGCCAAATTTTGCTGGATTTCTCCAAAACTACAGTGGTCAGAAGCGAGATGCCATCTCGGCCTTATAGCCCCAAAGGCCAGCTTTCACCTGATGCCCAGAGGTTGGCCAAAGGACTTCTTTTTCCCCTGCAAAATGGCCTCTCTTTGCGGCCACTCGCCCTGGCCCACCCTGACCACCCAACCTAAAAATTGCCAAATTTTGCTGGATTTCTCCAAAACTACAGTGGTCAGAAGCTAGATGCCAGCTCGGCCTTATAGCCCCAAAGGCCAGCTTTCACCTGATGCCCAGAGGTTGGCCAAAGGACTTCTTTTTCCCCTGCAAAATGGCCTCTCTTTGCGGCCACTCGCCCTGGCCCACCCTGACCGCCCAACCTAAAAATTGCCAAATTTTGCTGGATTTCTCCAAAACTACAGTGGTCAGAAGCTAGATGCCAGCTCGGCCTTATAGTCCCAAAGGCCAGCTTTCACCTGATGCCCAGAGGTTGGCCAAAGGACTTCTTTTTCCCCTGCAAAATGGCCTCTCTTTGCGGCCACTCGCCCTGGCCCACCCTGACCACCCAACCTAAAAATTGCCAAATTTTGCTGGATTTCTCCAAAACTACAGTGGTCAGAAGCTAGATGCCATCTCGGCCTTATAGCCCCAAAGGCCAGCTTTCACCTGATGCCCAGAGGTTGGCCAAAGGACTTCTTTTTCCCCTGCAAAATGGCCTCTCTTTGCGGCCACTCGCCCTGGCCCACCCTGACCACCCAACCTAAAAATTGCCAAATTTTGCTGGATTTCTCCAAAACTACAGTGGTCAGAAGCCAGATGCCAGCTCGGCCTTATAGCCCCAAAGGCCAGCTTTCACCTGATGCCCAGAGGTTGGCCAAAGGACTTCTTTTTCCCCTGCAAAATGGCCTCTCTTTGCGGCCACTCGCCATGGCCCACCCTGACCACCCAACCTAAAAATTGCCAAATTTTGCTGGATTTCTCCAAAACTACAGTGGTCAGAAGCTAGATGCCAGCTCGGCCTTATAGCCCCAAAGGCCAGCTTTCACCTGATGCCCAGAGGTTGGCCAAAGGACTTCTTTTTCCCCTGCAAAATGGCCTCTCTTTGCGGCCACTCGCCCTGGCCCACCCTGACCACCCAACCTAAAAATTGCCAAATTTTGCTGGATTTCTCCAAAACTACAGTGGTCAGAAGCTAGATGCCATCTCGGCCTTATAGCCCCAAAGGCCAGCTTTCACCTGATGCCCAGAGGTTGGCCAAAGGACTTCTTTTTCCCCTGCAAAATGGCCTCTCTTTGCGGCCACTCGCCCTGGCCCACCCTGACCACCCAACCTAAAAATTGCCAAATTTTGCTGGATTTCTCCAAAACTACAGTGGTCAGAAGCTAGATGCCAGCTCGGCCTTATAGCCCCAAAGGCCAGCTTTCACCTGATGCCCAGAGGTTGGCCAAAGGACTTCTTTTTCCCCTGCAAAATGGCCTCTCTTTGCGGCCACACGCCATGGCCCACCCTGACCACCCAACCTAAAAATTGCCAAATTTTGCTGGATTTCTCCAAAACTACAGTGGTCAGAAGCTAGATGCCATCTCGGCCTTATAGCCCCAAAGGCCAGCTTTCACCTGATGCCCAGAGGTTGGCCAAAGGACTTCTTTTTCCCCTGCAAAATGGCCTCTCTTTGCGGCCACTCGCCCTGGCCCACCCTGACCGCCCCAACCTAAAAATTGCCAAATTTTGCTGGATTTCTCCAAAACTACAGTGGTCAGAAGCTAGATGCCAGCTCGGCCTTATAGCCCCAAAGGCCAGCTTTCACCTGATGCCCAGAGGTTGGCCAAAGGACTTCTTTTTCCCCTGCAAAATGGCCTCTCTTTGCGGCCACTCGCCCTGGCCCACCCTGACCACCCAACCTAAAAATTGCCAAATTTTGCTGGATTTCTCCAAAACTACAGTGGTCAGAAGCTAGATCCCAGCTCGGCCTTATAGCCCCAAAGGCCAGCTTTCACCTGATGCCCAGAGGTTGGCCAAAGGACTTCTTTTTCCCCTGCAAAATGGCCTCTCTTTGCGGCCACTCGCCCTGGCCCACCCTGACCGCCCAACCTAAAAATTGCCAAATTTTGCTGGATTTCTCCAAAACTACAGTGGTCAGAAGCTAGATGCCAGCTCGGCCTTATAGCCCCAAAGGCCAGCTTTCACCTGATGCCCAGAGGTTGGCCAAAGGACTTCTTTTTCCCCTGCAAAATGGCCTCTCTTTGCGGCCACTCGCCCTGGCCCACCCTGACCAGCCCAACCTAAAAATTGCCAAATTTTGCTGGATTTCTCCAAAACTACAGTGGTCAGAAGCGAGATGCCAGCTCGGCCTTATAGCCCCAAAGGCCAGCTTTCACCTGATGCCCAGAGGTTGGCCAAAGGACTTCTTTTTCCCCTGCAAAATGGCCTCTCTTTGCGGCCACTCGCCCTGGCCCACCCTGACCGCCCAACCTAAAAATTGCCAAATTTTGCTGGATTTCTCCAAAACTACAGTGGTCAGAAGCGAGATGCCAGCTCGGCCTTATAGCCCCAAAGGCCAGCTTTCACCTGATGCCCAGAGGTTGGCCAAAGGACTTCTTTTTCCCCTGCAAAATGGCCTCTCTTTGCGGCCACTCGCCCTGGCCCACCCTGACCGCCCAACCTAAAAATTGCCAAATTTTGCTGGATTTCTCCAAAACTACAGTGGTCAGAAGCTAGATGCCAGCTCGGCCTTATAGCCCCAAAGGCCAGCTTTCACCTGATGCCCAGAGGTTGGCCAAAGGACTTCTTTTTCCCCTGCAAAATGGCCTCTCTTTGCGGCCACTCGCCCTGGCCCACCCTGACCACCCAACCTAAAAATTGCCAAATTTTGCTGGATTTCTCCAAAACTACAGTGGTCAGAAGCTAGATGCCAGCTCGGCCTTATAGCCCCAAAGGCCAGCTTTCACCTGATGCCCAGAGGTTGGCCAAAGGACTTCTTTTTCCCCTGCAAAATGGCCTCTCTTTGCGGCCACTCGCCATGGCCCACCCTGACCACCCAACCTAAAAATTGCCAAATTTTGCTGGATTTCTCCAAAACTACAGTGGTCAGAAGCGAGATGCCAGCTCGGCCTTATAGCCCCAAAGGCCAGCTTTCACCTGATGCCCAGAGGTTGGCCAAAGGACTTCTTTTTCCCCTGCAAAATGGCCTCTCTTTGCGGCCACTCGCCCTGGCCCACCCTGACCGCCCAACCTAAAAATTGCCAAATTTTGCTGGATTTCTCCAAAACTACAGTGGTCAGAAGCTAGATGCCATCTCGGCCTTATAGCCCCAAAGGCCAGCTTTCACCTGATGCCCAGAGGTTGGCCAAAGGACTTCTTTTTCCCCTGCAAAATGGCCTCTCTTTGCGGCCACTCGCCCTGGCCCACCCTGACCACCCAACCTAAAAATTGCCAAATTTTGCTGGATTTCTCCAAAACTACAGTGGTCAGAAGCTAGATGCCAGCTCGGCCTTATAGCCCCAAAGGCCAGCTTTCACCTGATGCCCAGAGGTTGGCCAAAGGACTTCTTTTTCCCCTGCAAAATGGCCTCTCTTTGCGGCCACACGCCATGGCCCACCCTGACCACCCAACCTAAAAATTGCCAAATTTTGCTGGATTTCTCCAAAACTACAGTGGTCAGAAGCTAGATGCCATCTCGGCCTTATAGCCCCAAAGGCCAGCTTTCACCTGATGCCCAGAGGTTGGCCAAAGGACTTCTTTTTCCCCTGCAAAATGGCCTCTCTTTGCGGCCACTCGCCCTGGCCCACCCTGACCGCCCAACCTAAAAATTGCCAAATTTTGCTGGATTTCTCCAAAACTACAGTGGTCAGAAGCTAGATGCCAGCTCGGCCTTATAGCCCCAAAGGCCAGCTTTCACCTGATGCCCAGAGGTTGGCCAAAGGACTTCTTTTTCCCCTGCAAAATGGCCTCTCTTTGCGGCCACTCGCCATGGCCCACCCTGACCACCCAACCTAAAAATTGCCAAATTTTGCTGGATTTCTCCAAAACTACAGTGGTCAGAAGCTAGATCCCAGCTCGGCCTTATAGCCCCAAAGGCCAGCTTTCACCTGATGCCCAGAGGTTGGCCAAAGGACTTCTTTTTCCCCTGCAAAATGGCCTCTCTTTGCGGCCACTCGCCCTGGCCCACCCTGACCGCCCAACCTAAAAATTGCCAAATTTTGCTGGATTTCTCCAAAACTACAGTGGTCAGAAGCTAGATGCCAGCTCGGCCTTATAGCCCCAAAGGCCAGCTTTCACCTGATGCCCAGAGGTTGGCCAAAGGACTTCTTTTTCCCCTGCAAAATGGCCTCTCTTTGCGGCCACTCGCCCTGGCCCACCCTGACCGCCCAACCTAAAAATTGCCAAATTTTGCTGGATTTCTCCAAAACTACAGTGGTCAGAAGCGAGATGCCAGCTCGGCCTTATAGCCCCAAAGGCCAGCTTTCACCTGATGCCCAGAGGTTGGCCAAAGGACTTCTTTTTCCCCTGCAAAATGGCCTCTCTTTGCGGCCACTCGCCCTGGCCCACCCTGACCGCCCAACCTAAAAATTGCCAAATTTTGCTGGATTTCTCCAAAACTACAGTGGTCAGAAGCGAGATGCCAGCTCGGCCTTATAGCCCCAAAGGCCAGCTTTCACCTGATGCCCAGAGGTTGGCCAAAGGACTTCTTTTTCCCCTGCAAAATGGCCTCTCTTTGCGGCCACTCGCCCTGGCCCACCCTGACCACCCAACCTAAAAATTGCCAAATTTTGCTGGATTTCTCCAAAACTACAGTGGTCAGAAGCGAGATGCCAGCTCGGCCTTATAGCCCCAAAGGCCAGCTTTCACCTGATGCCCAGAGGTTGGCCAAAGGACTTCTTTTTCCCCTGCAAAATGGCCTCTCTTTGCGGCCACTCGCCATGGCCCACCCTGACCACCCAACCTAAAAATTGCCAAATTTTGCTGGATTTCTCCAAAACTACAGTGGTCAGAAGCTAGATGCCAGCTCGGCCTTATAGCCCCAAAGGCCAGCTTTCACCTGATGCCCAGAGGTTGGCCAAAGGACTTCTTTTTCCCCTGCAAAATGGCCTCTCTTTGCGGCCACTCGCCCTGGCCCACCCTGACCACCCAACCTAAAAATTGCCAAATTTTGCTGGATTTCTCCAAAACTACAGTGGTCAGAAGCTAGATGCCATCTCGGCCTTATAGCCCCAAAGGCCAGCTTTCACCTGATGCCCAGAGGTTGGCCAAAGGACTTCTTTTTCCCCTGCAAAATGGCCTCTCTTTGCGGCCACTCGCCCTGGCCCACCCTGACCACCCAACCTAAAAATTGCCAAATTTTGCTGGATTTCTCCAAAACTACAGTGGTCAGAAGCTAGATGCCAGCTCGGCCTTATAGCCCCAAAGGCCAGCTTTCACCTGATGCCCAGAGGTTGGCCAAAGGACTTCTTTTTCCCCTGCAAAATGGCCTCTCTTTGCGGCCACTCGCCATGGCCCACCCTGACCACCCAACCTAAAAATTGCCAAATTTTGCTGGATTTCTCCAAAACTACAGTGGTCAGAAGCTAGATGCCATCTCGGCCTTATAGCCCCAAAGGCCAGCTTTCACCTGATGCCCAGAGGTTGGCCAAAGGACTTCTTTTTCCCCTGCAAAATGGCCTCTCTTTGCGGCCACTCGCCCTGGCCCACCCTGACCGCCCAACCTAAAAATTGCCAAATTTTGCTGGATTTCTCCAAAACTACAGTGGTCAGAAGCTAGATGCCAGCTCGGCCTTATAGCCCCAAAGGCCAGCTTTCACCTGATGCCCAGAGGTTGGCCAAAGGACTTCTTTTTCCCCTGCAAAATGGCCTCTCTTTGCGGCCACTCGCCCTGGCCCACCCTGACCACCCAACCTAAAAATTGCCAAATTTTGCTGGATTTCTCCAAAACTACAGTGGTCAGAAGCTAGATGCCAGCTCGGCCTTATAGCCCCAAAGGCCAGCTTTCACCTGATGCCCAGAGGTTGGCCAAAGGACTTCTTTTTCCCCTGCAAAATGGCCTCTCTTTGCGGCCACTCGCCCTGGCCCACCCTGACCACCCAACCTAAAAATTGCCAAATTTTGCTGGATTTCTCCAAAACTACAGTGGTCAGAAGCCAGATGCCAGCTCGGCCTTATAGCCCCAAAGGCCAGCTTTCACCTGATGCCCAGAGGTTGGCCAAAGGACTTCTTTTCCCCTGCAAAATGGCCTCTCTTTGCGGCCACTCGCCATGGCCCACCCTGACCACCCAGCCTAAAAATTGCCAAATTTTGCTGGATTTCTCCAAAACTACAGTGGTCAGAAGCTAGATGCCAGCTCGGCCTTATAGCCCCAAAGGCCAGCTTTCACCTGATGCCCAGAGGTTGGCCAAAGGACTTCTTTTTCCCCTGCAAAATGGCCTCTCTTTGCGGCCACTCGCCATGGCCCACCCTGACCACCCAACCTAAAAATTGCCAAATTTTGCTGGATTTCTCCAAAACTACAGTGGTCAGAAGCGAGATGCCAGCTCGGCCTTATAGCCCCAAAGGCCAGCTTTCACCTGATGCCCAGAGGTTGGCCAAAGGACTTCTTTTTCCCCTGCAAAATGGCCTCTCTTTGCGGCCACTCGCCCTGGCCCACCCTGACCACCCAACCTAAAAATTGCCAAATTTCGCTGGATTTCTCCAAAACTACAGTGGTCAGAAGCCAGATGCCAGCTCGGCCTTATAGCCCCAAAGGCCAGCTTTCACCTGATGCCCAGAGGTTGGCCAAAGGACTTCTTTTTCCCCTGCAAAATGGCCTCTCTTTGCGGCCACTCGCCCTGGCCCACCCTGACCGCCCAACCTAAAAATTGCCAAATTTTGCTGGATTTCTCCAAAACTACAGTGGTCAGAAGCTAGATGCCAGCTCGGCCTTATAGCCCCAAAGGCCAGCTTTCACCTGATGCCCAGAGGTTGGCCAAAGGACTTCTTTTTCCCCTGCAAAATGGCCTCTCTTTGCGGCCACTCGCCCTGGCCCACCCTGACCACCCAACCTAAAAATTGCCAAATTTTGCTGGATTTCTCCAAAACTACAGTGGTCAGAAGCTAGATGCCAGCTCGGCCTTATAGCCCCAAAGGCCAGCTTTCACCTGATGCCCAGAGGTTGGCCAAAGGACTTCTTTTTCCCCTGCAAAATGGCCTCTCTTTGCGGCCACTCGCCATGGCCCACCCTGACCACCCAACCTAAAAATTGCCAAATTTTGCTGGATTTCTCCAAAACTACAGTGGTCAGAAGCGAGATGCCATCTCGGCCTTATAGCCCCAAAGGCCAGCTTTCACCTGATGCCCAGAGGTTGGCCAAAGGACTTCTTTTTCCCCTGCAAAATGGCCTCTCTTTGCGGCCACTCGCCCTGGCCCACCCTGACCACCCAACCTAAAAATTGCCAAATTTTGCTGGATTTCTCCAAAACTACAGTGGTCAGAAGCTAGATGCCAGCTCGGCCTTATAGCCCCAAAGGCCAGCTTTCACCTGATGCCCAGAGGTTGGCCAAAGGACTTCTTTTTCCCCTGCAAAATGGCCTCTCTTTGCGGCCACTCGCCCTGGCCCACCCTGACCGCCCAACCTAAAAATTGCCAAATTTTGCTGGATTTCTCCAAAACTACAGTGGTCAGAAGCTAGATGCCAGCTCGGCCTTATAGTCCCAAAGGCCAGCTTTCACCTGATGCCCAGAGGTTGGCCAAAGGACTTCTTTTTCCCCTGCAAAATGGCCTCT
>NW_026990091.1:0-35519 GCF_036417665.1 Passer domesticus | reverse complement strand
CCTCAGGGAGCCCAAAATCCCCTCAAAAGCTTCTCAAAATAGCCCCAAAATCCCCTCAGGGAGCCCAAAATCCCCTCAAAAGCTTCTCAATATAGCCCAAGAATGCCTCAGGGAGCCCAAAATCCCCTCAAAAGCTTCTCAATATAGCCCAAGAATGCCTCAGGGAGCCCAAAATCCCCTCAATATAGCCCAAAAACCCATCAGGGAGCCCAAAATCCCCTCAAAAGATACTCAAAAGTGCCCAGAAATCCCTCAGGCAACCCGAAATCCCCTCAAAATACCCACAAAAGTGCCCGAAAACCACTCAGGGAGCCCCAAATCCCCTCAAAATACCGCAAAACTCCCCTCAGGGAGCCCAAAATCCCCTCAAAAGCTTCTCAAAATAACCCAAGAATCCCTCAGGGAGGCCAAAATCCCCTCAAAATAAGCCAAAAACCCCTCAGGATCACAAAATCCCGTCAAAATAGACCAAAAACCTTTCAGGGAGCCCAAAATCCCCTCAAAAGCTTCTCAAAATATCCCAAGAATCCCTCAGGGAGGCCAAAATCCCCTCAAAATAAGCCAAAAACCCCTCAGGATCACAAAATCCCCTCAAAACAGCCCAAAAACCTTTCAGGGAGCCCAAAATCCCCTCAAAATAGCCCAAAAACCCCTCAGGGAGCACAAAATCCCCTCAAAATACCCCAAAATTCCACAAAAATCCCCTCAGGGAGCCCCAAATCGCCTCAAAATACCTCCAAAATCACTCAGGGAGCCCAAAATCCCCTCAAAAGCTTCTCAATATAGCCCAAAAACCCCTCAGGGAGCCCAAAATCCCCTCAAAAGCTTCTCAAAATAGCCCAAGAATCCCTCAGGGAGCCCAAAATCCCCTCAAAATAACCCCAGAATCCCTCAGGGAGCCCAAAATCCCCTCAAAATCCCGCATAAATCCCCTCAGGGAGCCCAAAATCCCCTCAAAATAACCCCAAAATCCCGCAAAAATCTCGTCAGGGAGCCCAAAATCCCCTCAAAATAGCCCAAAAATCCCTCAGGGAGCCCAAATCCCCTCAAAATAGCCCAAAAACCCCTCAGGGAGCCCAAAATCCCCTCAAAATAGCCCAAAATCCCTCAGGGAGCCCAAAATCCCCTCAAAAGCTTCTCAAAATAGCCCAAAAATCCCTCAGGGACCCCAAAATCCTCTCAAAATACCCAAGAATCCCTCAGGGAGCCCAAAATCCCCTCAAAATAAGCCAAAATCCCGCAAAAATCCACTCAGGAAGGCCAAAATCCCCTCAAAATAATCCCAGAATCCCTTCAGGGAGCCCAAAATCCCCTCAAAAGCTTCTCAAAATAGCCCAAAAACCCCTCAGTGAGCCCAAAATCCCCTCAAAATAGCCCAAAAACCCCTCAGGGAGCCCAAAATCCCTTCAAAATACCCCCAAAATCCCGCAGGGAGCCCAAAATCACCTCAAAATAACCCAAAATCCCACAAAAACCCCTCAGGGAGCCCAAAATCCACTCAAAATAGCCCCAAAAACCCCTCAGGGAGGCCATAATCCCCTCAAAAGCTTCCCAAAATAGCCATCAAAATCCCTCAGGGACCCCAAATCCCCTCAAAATAGCCCAAAATCCAGCATAAATCCCCTCAGGGAGCCCAAAATCCCCTCAAAATAACCCAAAATCCAGCATAAATCCCCTCAGGGAGCCCAAAATCCCCTCAAAATAACCCCAGAATCCTTCAGGGAGTCCAAAATCCCCTCAAAATACCCCCAAAAACCCCTCAGGGAGCCAAAAATCCCCACAAAATCCTGCAAAAATCCCCTCAGGGAGCCCAAAATCCCCTCAAAATACCGCAAAAATCCCTCAGGGAGCCCAAAATCCCCTCAAAAGCTTCTCAAAATAGCCCCAAAATCCCCTCAGGGAGCCAAAAATCCCCTCAAAAGCTTCTCAATATAGCCCAAGAATCCCTCAGGGAGCCCAAAATCCCCTCAAAAGCTTCTCAAAATAGCCCAAAAACCCCTCAGGGAGCCCAAAATCCACTCAATATAGCCCAAAAACCCATCAGGGAGCCCAAAATCCCCTCAAAAGCTACTCAAAAGTGCCCAGAAATCCCTCAGGCAACCCGAAATCCCCTCAAAATACCCTCAAAAGTGCCCGAAAACCCCTCACGGAGCCCCAAATCCCCTCAAAATACCGCAAAACTCCCCTCAGGGAGCCCAAAATCCCCTCAAAAGCTTCTCAAAATAGCCCAAAAACTCCTCAGGGAGCCCAAAATCCCCTCAAAATCCCCTCAAAATAGCCCAGGAATCCCTCAGGGAGCCCAAAATCCCCTCAAAATAACCCAAAATCCCGCAAAAATCCCCTCAGGGAGCCCAAAATCCCCTCAAAACACCCCAAAAATCCCTCAGGGAGCCCAAAATCCCCTCAAAATAACCCAAAATCCCGCAAAAATCCCTCAGGGAGCCCAAAATCCCCTCAAAATAACCCAAAATCCCCTCAGGGAGCCCAAAATCCCCTCAAAAGCTTTTCAAAATAGCCCAAAAATCCCTCAGGGAGCCCAAAATCCCCTCAAAAGCGTCTCAAAACAGCACAAAAATCCCTCAGGGAGCTCAAAATAGCCCCAAAATCCCCTCAGGGAGCCCAAAATCCCCTCAAAAGCTTCTCAATATAGCCCAAGAATCCCTCAGGGAGCCCAAAATCCCCTCAAAATACCCCAAAAACCACTCTGGGAGACCCAAATCCCCTCAAAATAACCCAAAATCCCACAAAAATCCCCTCAGGGAGCGCAAAATTCCCTCAAAATAACCCCAGAATCCCTCAGGGAGCCCAAAATCCCCTCAAAATAACCCAAAAAGCCATCAGGGAGCCCAAAATCCCCTCAAAATACACCCAAAATCCCGCAGGGAGCCCAAAATCCTCTCAAAATAACACAAAATCCCGCAAAAACCCCTCAGGGAGCCCAAAATCCCCTCAAAAGCTTCTCAATATAGCCCAAGAATGCCTCAGGGAGCCCAAAATCCCCTCAAAAGCTTCTCAATATAGCCCAAGAATGCCTCAGGGAGCCCAAAATCCCCTCAATATAGCCCAAAAACCCATCAGGGAGCCCAAAATCCCCTCAAAAGATACTCAAAAGTGCCCAGAAATCCCTCAGGCAACCCGAAATCCCCTCAAAATACCCTCAAAAGTGCCCGAAAACCACTCAGGGAGCCCCAAATCCCCTCTAAATACCGCAAAACTCCCCTCAGGGAGCCCAAAATCCCCTCAAAAGCTTCTCAAAATAACCCAAGAATCCCTCAGGGAGGCCAAAATCCCCTCAAAATAAGCCAAAAACCTTTCAGGGAGCCCAAAATCCCCTCAAAAGCTTCTCAAAATATCCCAAGAATCCCTCAGGGAGGCCAAAATCCCCTCAAAATAAGCCAAAAACCCCTCAGGATCACAAAATCCCCTCAAAACAGCCCAAAAACCTTTCAGGGAGCCCAAAATCCCCTCAAAATAGCCCAAAAACCCCTCAGGGAGCACAAAATCCCCTCAAAATACCCCAAAATTCCACAAAAATCCCCTCAGGGAGCCCCAAATCGCCTCAAAATACCTCCAAAATCACTCAGGGAGCCCAAAATCCCCTCAAAAGCTTCTCAATATAGCCCAAAAACCCCTCAGGGAGCCCAAAATCCCCTCAAAAGCTTCTCAAAATAGCCCAAGAATCCCTCAGGGAGCCCAAAATCCCCTCAAAATAACCCCAGAATCCCTCAGGGAGCCCAAAATCCCCTCAAAATCCCGCATAAATCCCCTCAGGGAGCCCAAAATCCCCTCAAAATAACCCCAAAATCCCGCAAAAATCTCGTCAGGGAGCCCAAAATCCCCTCAAAATAGCCCAAAAATCCCTCAGGGAGCCCAAATCCCCCTCAAAATAGCCCCAAAAACCCCTCAGGGAGCCCAAAATCCCCTCAAAATAGCCCAAAATCCCTCAGGGAGCCCAAAATCCCCTCAAAAGCTTCTCAAAATAGCCCAAAAATCCCTCAGGGACCCCAAAATCCTCTCAAAATACCCAAGAATCCCTCAGGGAGCCCAAAATCCCCTCAAAATAAGCCAAAATCCCGCAAAAATCCACTCAGAAGGCCAAAATCCCCTCAAAATAACCCCAGAATCCCTTCAGGGAGCCCAAAATCCCCTCAAAAGCTTCTCAAAATAGCCCAAAAACCCCTCAGTGAGCCCAAAATCCCCTCAAAATAGCCCAAAAACCCCTCAGGGAGCCCAAAATCCCTTCAAAATACCCCCAAAATCCCGCAGGGAGCCCAAAATCACCTCAAAATGAACCCAAAATCCCACAAAAACCCCTCAGGGAGCCCAAAATCCACTCAAAATAGCCCCAAAAACCCCTCAGGGAGGCCATAATCCCCTCAAAAGCTTCCCAAAATAGCCATCAAAATCCCTCAGGGAGCCCAAAATCCCCTCAAAATAGCCCAAAATCCAGCATAAATCCCCTCAGGGAGCCCAAAATCCCCTCAAAATAACCCAAAATCCAGCATAAATCCCCTCAGGGAGCCCAAAATCCCCTCAAAATAACCCCAGAATCCTTCAGGGAGTCCAAAATCCCCTCAAAATACCCCCAAAAACCCCTCAGGGAGCCAAAAATCCCCACAAAATCCTGCAAAAATCCCCTCAGGGAGCCCAAAATCCCCTCAAAATACCGCAAAAATCCCTCAGGGAGCCCAAAATCCCCTCAAAAGCTTCTCAAAATAGCCCCAAAATCCCCTCAGGGAGCCAAAAATCCCCTCAAAAGCTTCTCAATATAGCCCAAGAATCCCTCAGGGAGCCCAAAATCCCCTCAAAAGCTTCTCAAAATAGCCCAAAAACCCCTCAGGGAGCCCAAAATCCACTCAATATAGCCCAAAAACCCATCAGGGAGCCCAAAATCCCCTCAAAAGCTACTCAAAAGTGCCCAGAAATCCCTCAGGCAACCCGAAATCCCCTCAAAATACCCTCAAAAGTGCCCGAAAACCCCTCACGGAGCCCCAAATCCCCTCAAAATACCGCAAAACTCCCCTCAGGGAGCCCAAAATCCCCTCAAAAGCTTCTCAAAATAGCCCAAAAACTCCTCAGGGAGCCCAAAATCCCCTCAAAATCCCCTCAAAATAGCCCAGGAATCCCTCAGGGAGCCCAAAATCCCCTCAAAATAACCCAAAATCCCGCAAAAATCCCCTCAGGGAGCCCAAAATCCCCTCAAAACACCCCAAAAATCCCTCAGGGAGCCCAAAATCCCCTCAAAATAACCCAAAATCCCGCAAAAATCCCTCAGGGAGCCCAAAATCCCCTCAAAATAACCCAAAATCCCCTCAGGGAGCCCAAAATCCCCTCAAAAGCTTTTCAAAATAGCCCAAAAATCCCTCAGGGAGCCCAAAATCCCCTCAAAAGCGTCTCAAAACAGCACAAAAATCCCTCAGGGAGCTCAAAATAACCCCAGAATCCCTTCAGGGAGCCCAAAATCCCCTCAAAAGCTTCTCAAATAGCCAAAAATCCCTCAGGGAGCCCAAAATCCCCTCAAAAGCGTCTCAAAACAGCCCAAAAAATCCCTCAGGGAGCTCAAAATAACCCCAGAATCCCTTCAGGGAGCCCAAAATCCCCTCAAAAGCTTCTCAAAATAGCCCAAAAATCCCTCAGGGAGCCCAAAATCCCCTCAAAATACCCCCAAAATCCCTCAGGGAGCCCAAAATCCCCTCAAAATAACCCAAAATCCCCTCAAAAACCCCTCAGGGAGCCCCAAATCCCCTCAAAATAGCCCAAAATCCCTCAGGGAGGCCAAAATCCTGTCAAAAGCTTCTTAAAATAGCCCAAAAACCCATCAGGGAGCCCAAAATCCCACCAAAAGATACTCAAAAGTGCCCAAAAATCCCTCAGGCAACCCGAAATCCCCTCAAAATAGCCCAAAAACCCCTCAGGGCGCCCAAAATCCCATCAAAAGCTTCTCAAAATAGCCCAGGAATCCCTCAGGGAGCCCAAAATCCCCTCAAAATACCCCAAAAACCACTCTGGGAGACCCAAATCCCCTCAAAATAACCCAAAATCCCACAAAAATCCCCTCAGGGAGCGCAAAATTCCCTCAAAATAACCCCAGAATCCCTCAGGGAGCCCAAAATCCCCTCAAAATCCCGCATAAATCCCCTCAGGGAGCCCAAATCCCCTCAAAATAGCCCAAAAAATCCCTCAGGGAGCCCAAATCCCCTCAAAATAGCCCCAAAAACCCCTCAGGGAGCCCAAAATCCCCTCAAAATAGCCCAAAATCCCTCAGGGAGGCCAAAATCCCCTCAAAAGCTTCTCAAAATAGCCCCAAAATCCCCTCAGGGAGCCCAAAATCCCCTCAAAAGCTTCTCAATATAGCCCAAGAATGCCTCAGGGAGCCCAAAATCCCCTCAAAAGCTTCTCAATATAGCCCAAGAATGCCTCAGGGAGCCCAAAATCCCCTCAATATAGCCCAAAAACCCATCAGGGAGCCCAAAATCCCCTCAAAAGATACTCAAAAGTGCCCAGAAATCCCTCAGGCAACCCGAAATCCCCTCAAAATACCCACAAAAGTGCCCGAAAACCACTCAGGGAGCCCCAAATCCCCTCAAAATACCGCAAAACTCCCCTCAGGGAGCCCAAAATCCCCTCAAAAGCTTCTCAAAATAACCCAAGAATCCCTCAGGGAGGCCAAAATCCCCTCAAAATAAGCCAAAAACCCCTCAGGATCACAAAATCCCGTCAAAATAGACCAAAAACCTTTCAGGGAGCCCAAAATCCCCTCAAAAGCTTCTCAAAATATCCCAAGAATCCCTCAGGGAGGCCAAAATCCCCTCAAAATAAGCCAAAAACCCCTCAGGATCACAAAATCCCCTCAAAACAGCCCAAAAACCTTTCAGGGAGCCCAAAATCCCCTCAAAATAGCCCAAAAACCCCTCAGGGAGCACAAAATCCCCTCAAAATACCCCAAAATTCCACAAAAATCCCCTCAGGGAGCCCCAAATCGCCTCAAAATACCTCCAAAATCACTCAGGGAGCCCAAAATCCCCTCAAAAGCTTCTCAATATAGCCCAAAAACCCCTCAGGGAGCCCAAAATCCCCTCAAAAGCTTCTCAAAATAGCCCAAGAATCCCTCAGGGAGCCCAAAATCCCCTCAAAATAACCCCAGAATCCCTCTGGGAGCCCAAAATCCCCTCAAAATCCCGCATAAATCCCCTCAGGGAGCCCAAAATCCCCTCAAAATAACCCCAAAATCCCGCAAAAATCTCGTCAGGGAGCCCAAAATCCCCTCAAAATAGCCCAAAAATCCCTCAGGGAGCCCAAATCCCCTCAAAATAGCCCCAAAAACCCCTCAGGGAGCCCAAAATCCCCTCAAAATAGCCCAAAATCCCTCAGGGAGCCCAAAATCCCCTCAAAAGCTTCTCAAAATAGCCCAAAAATCCCTCAGGGACCCCAAAATCCTCTCAAAATACCCAAGAATCCCTCAGGGAGCCCAAAATCCCCTCAAAATAAGCCAAAATCCCGCAAAAATCCACTCAGGAAGGCCAAAATCCCCTCAAAATAATCCCAGAATCCCTTCAGGGAGCCCAAAATCCCCTCAAAAGCTTCTCAAAATAGCCCAAAAACCCCTCAGTGAGCCCAAAATCCCCTCAAAATAGCCCAAAAACCCCTCAGGGAGCCCAAAATCCCTTCAAAATACCCCCAAAATCCCGCAGGGAGCCCAAAATCACCTCAAAATAACCCAAAATCCCACAAAAACCCCTCAGGGAGCCCAAAATCCACTCAAAATAGCCCCAAAAACCCCTCAGGGAGGCCATAATCCCCTCAAAAGCTTCCCAAAATAGCCATCAAAATCCCTCAGGGAGCCCAAAATCCCCTCAAAATAGCCCAAAATCCAGCATAAATCCCCTCAGGGAGCCCAAAATCCCCTCAAAATAACCCAAAATCCAGCATAAATCCCCTCAGGGAGCCCAAAATCCCCTCAAAATAACCCCAGAATCCTTCAGGGAGTCCAAAATCCCCTCAAAATACCCCCAAAAACCCCTCAGGGAGCCAAAAATCCCCACAAAATCCTGCAAAAATCCCCTCAGGGAGCCCAAAATCCCCTCAAAATAACCCCAGAATCCTTCAGGGAGTCCAAAATCCCCTCAAAATACCCCCAAAAACCCCTCAGGGAGCCAAAAATCCCCACAAAATCCTGCAAAAATCCCCTCAGGGAGCCCAAAATCCCCTCAAAATACCGCAAAAATCCCTCAGGGAGCCCAAAATCCCCTCAAAAGCTTCTCAAAATAGCCCCAAAATCCCCTCAGGGAGCCAAAAATCCCCTCAAAAGCTTCTCAATATAGCCCAAGAATCCCTCAGGGAGCCCAAAATCCCCTCAAAAGCTTCTCAAAATAGCCCAAAAACCCCTCAGGGAGCCCAAAATCCACTCAATATAGCCCAAAAACCCATCAGGGAGCCCAAAATCCCCTCAAAAGCTACTCAAAAGTGCCCAGAAATCCCTCAGGCAACCCGAAATCCCCTCAAAATACCCTCAAAAGTGCCCGAAAACCCCTCACGGAGCCCCAAATCCCCTCAAAATACCGCAAAACTCCCCTCAGGGAGCCCAAAATCCCCTCAAAAGCTTCTCAAAATAGCCCAAAAACTCCTCAGGGAGCCCAAAATCCCCTCAAAATCCCCTCAAAATAGCCCAGGAATCCCTCAGGGAGCCCAAAATCCCCTCAAAATAACCCAAAATCCCGCAAAAATCCCCTCAGGGAGCCCAAAATCCCCTCAAAACACCCCAAAAATCCCTCAGGGAGCCCAAAATCCCCTCAAAATAACCCAAAATCCCGCAAAAATCCCTCAGGGAGCCCAAAATCCCCTCAAAATAACCCAAAATCCCCTCAGGGAGCCCAAAATCCCCTCAAAAGCTTTTCAAAATAGCCCAAAAATCCCTCAGGGAGCCCAAAATCCCCTCAAAAGCGTCTCAAAACAGCACAAAAATCCCTCAGGGAGCTCAAAATAACCCCAGAATCCCTTCAGGGAGCCCAAAATCCCCTCAAAAGCTTCTCAAAATAGCCCAAAAATCCCTCAGGGAGCCCAAAATCCCCTCAAAAGCGTCTCAAAACAGCCCAAAAATCCCTCAGGGAGCTCAAAATAACCCCAGAATCCCTTCAGGGAGCCCAAAATCCCCTCAAAAGCTTCTCAAAATAGCCCAAAAATCCCTCAGGGAGCCCAAAATCCCCTCAAAATACCCCCAAAATCCCTCAGGGAGCCCAAAATCCCCTCAAAATAACCCAAAATCCCCTCAAAAACCCCTCAGGGAGCCCCAAATCCCCTCAAAATAGCCCAAAATCCCTCAGGGAGGCCAAAATCCTGTCAAAAGCTTCTTAAAATAGCCCAAAAACCCATCAGGGAGCCCAAAATCCCACCAAAAGATACTCAAAAGTGCCCAAAAATCCCTCAGGCAACCCGAAATCCCCTCAAAATAGCCCAAAAACCCCTCAGGGCGCCCAAAATCCCATCAAAAGCTTCTCAAAATAGCCCAGGAATCCCTCAGGGAGCCCAAAATCCCCTCAAAATACCCCAAAAACCACTCTGGGAGACCCAAATCCCCTCAAAATAACCCAAAATCCCACAAAAATCCCCTCAGGGAGCGCAAAATTCCCTCAAAATAACCCCAGAATCCCTCAGGGAGCCCAAAATCCCCTCAAAATCCCGCATAAATCCCCTCAGGGAGCCCAAAATCCCCTCAAAATAGCCCAAAAATCCCTCAGGGAGCCCAAATCCCCTCAAAATAGCCCCAAAAACCCCTCAGGGAGCCCAAAATCCCCTCAAAATAGCCCAAAATCCCTCAGGGAGGCCAAAATCCCCTCAAAAGCTTCTCAAAATAGCCCCAAAATCCCCTCAGGGAGCCCAAAATCCCCTCAAAAGCTTCTCAATATAGCCCAAGAATGCCTCAGGGAGCCCAAAATCCCCTCAAAAGCTTCTCAATATAGCCCAAGAATGCCTCAGGGAGCCCAAAATCCCCTCAATATAGCCCAAAAACCCATCAGGGAGCCCAAAATCCCCTCAAAAGATACTCAAAAGTGCCCAGAAATCCCTCAGGCAACCCGAAATCCCCTCAAAATACCCACAAAAGTGCCCGAAAACCACTCAGGGAGCCCCAAATCCCCTCAAAATACCGCAAAACTCCCCTCAGGGAGCCCAAAATCCCCTCAAAAGCTTCTCAAAATAACCCAAGAATCCCTCAGGGAGGCCAAAATCCCCTCAAAATAAGCCAAAAACCCCTCAGGATCACAAAATCCCGTCAAAATAGACCAAAAACCTTTCAGGGAGCCCAAAATCCCCTCAAAAGCTTCTCAAAATATCCCAAGAATCCCTCAGGGAGGCCAAAATCCCCTCAAAATAAGCCAAAAACCCCTCAGGATCACAAAATCCCCTCAAAACAGCCCAAAAACCTTTCAGGGAGCCCAAAATCCCCTCAAAATAGCCCAAAAACCCCTCAGGGAGCACAAAATCCCCTCAAAATACCCCAAAATTCCACAAAAATCCCCTCAGGGAGCCCCAAATCGCCTCAAAATACCTCCAAAATCACTCAGGGAGCCCAAAATCCCCTCAAAAGCTTCTCAATATAGCCCAAAAACCCCTCAGGGAGCCCAAAATCCCCTCAAAAGCTTCTCAAAATAGCCCAAGAATCCCTCAGGGAGCCCAAAATCCCCTCAAAATAACCCCAGAATCCCTCTGGGAGCCCAAAATCCCCTCAAAATCCCGCATAAATCCCCTCAGGGAGCCCAAAATCCCCTCAAAATAACCCCAAAATCCCGCAAAAATCTCGTCAGGGAGCCCAAAATCCCCTCAAAATAGCCCAAAAATCCCTCAGGGAGCCCAAATCCCCTCAAAATAGCCCCAAAAACCCCTCAGGGAGCCCAAAATCCCCTCAAAATAGCCCAAAATCCCTCAGGGAGCCCAAAATCCCCTCAAAAGCTTCTCAAAATAGCCCAAAAATCCCTCAGGGACCCCAAAATCCTCTCAAAATACCCAAGAATCCCTCAGGGAGCCCAAAATCCCCTCAAAATAAGCCAAAATCCCGCAAAAATCCACTCAGGAAGGCCAAAATCCCCTCAAAATAATCCCAGAATCCCTTCAGGGAGCCCAAAATCCCCTCAAAAGCTTCTCAAAATAGCCCAAAAACCCCTCAGTGAGCCCAAAATCCCCTCAAAATAGCCCAAAAACCCCTCAGGGAGCCCAAAATCCCTTCAAAATACCCCCAAAATCCCGCAGGGAGCCCAAAATCACCTCAAAATAACCCAAAATCCCACAAAAACCCCTCAGGGAGCCCAAAATCCACTCAAAATAGCCCCAAAAACCCCTCAGGGAGGCCATAATCCCCTCAAAAGCTTCCCAAAATAGCCATCAAAATCCCTCAGGGAGCCCAAAATCCCCTCAAAATAGCCCAAAATCCAGCATAAATCCCCTCAGGGAGCCCAAAATCCCCTCAAAATAACCCAAAATCCAGCATAAATCCCCTCAGGGAGCCCAAAATCCCCTCAAAATAACCCCAGAATCCTTCAGGGAGTCAGAATCCCTTCAGGGAGCCCAAAATCCCCTCAAAAGCTTCTCAAAATAGCCCAAAAATCCTCAGGGAGCCCAAAATCCCCTCAAAATACCCCCAAAATCCCTTAGGGAGCCCAAAATCCCCTCAGAATAACCCAAAATCCCACAAAAACCCCTCAGGGAGCCCAAAATCCAGTCAAAATACCCCAAAAACCCCTCAGGGAGCCCAAAATCCCCTCAAAAGCTTCTCAAAATAGCCCAAAAATCCCTCAGGGAGCGCAAAATCCCTTCAAAATAAGCCAAAATCCCCAAAAAACCCTTCAGGGAGCCAAAATTCCACTCAAAATAGCCCAAAAACCCATCAGGGAGCCCAAAATCCCCTCAAAAGATACTCAAAAGTGCCCAGAAATCCCTCAGACAACCCAAAATCCCCTCAAAATACCCTCAAAAGTGCCCGAAAACCACTCAGGGGGCCCAAAATCCCCTCAAAATAGCCCAAAAACCCCTCAGGGAGCCCAAAATCCCGTCAAAATAGCCCAAAATTCCCTCAGGGAGCCCAAAATCCCCTCAAAATACCCTCAAAATCCCCTCAGGCAGCCCAAAATCCCCTCCAAATGCCCCCAAAAACCCCTCAGGGAGCCCAAAATCCCCTCAAAATCCCCTCAAAATACCCCAAAAACCCCTCAGGCAGCCCAAAATCCCCTCAAAATGCCCCCAAAAACCCCTCAGGCAGCCCAAAATCCCGTCAAAATAGCCCAAAATCCCCTCAGGGAGCCCCAAATCCCCTCAAAATACCCCAAAAACCCCTCAGGCAGCCCAAAATCCCCTCAAAATGCCCACAATATCCACCAGGGAGCCCAAAATCCCCTCAAAAGCTCCTCAAAATACCCTAAAATCCCTCAGGCAGCCCAAAATCCCCTCAAAATAGCCCAAAATCCCCTCAGGGAGCCCAAAATCCCCTCAAAAGCTTCTCAAAATACCCAAGAATCCCTCAGGGAGCCCAATATCCCCTCAAAATAGCCCAAAATCCCACAAAAATCCCCTCAGGGAGCCCAAAATACCATCAAAATAGCCCAAAATCCCCTCAGGGAGCCCAAAATCCCCTCAAAAGCTTCTCAAAATAGACAAAAAATCCCTCAGGGAGCCCAAAATCCCCTCAAAAGCTTCTCAAAATAGCCCAAGAATCCCTCAGGGAGCCCAATATCCCCTCAAAATAGCCCAAAATCCCCTCAAAATCCCCTCAGGGAGCCCAAAATCCCCTCAAAATAACCCCAGAATCCCTCAGGGAGCCCAAAATCCCCTCAAAAGCTTCTCAAAATAGCCCAGGAATCTTTCAGGGAGCCCAAAATCCCCTCAAAATAACCCAAAATCCCACAAAAATCCCCTCAGGGAGCCCAAAATCCCCTCAAAAGCTTCTCAAAACAGCCCAAAAATCCCTCAGGGAGCCCAAAATCCCCTCAAAAGCGTCTCAAAACAGCCCAAAAATCCCTCAGGGAGCCCAAAATCCCCTCAAAATACCCCCAAAATCCCTCAGGGAGCCCAAAATCCCCTCAAAATAACCCAAAATCCCCTCAAAAACCCCTCAGGGAGCCCCAAATCCCCTCAAAATAGCCCAAAATCCCTCAGGGAGGCCAAAATCCTGTCAAAAGCTTCTTAAAATAGCCCAAAAACCCGTCAGGGAGCCCAAAATCCCATCAAAAGCTTCTCAAAATAGCCCAGGAATCCCTCAGGGAGCCCAAAATCCCCTCAAAATACCCCAAAAACCACTCTGGGAGACCCAAATCCCCTCAAAATAACCCAAAATCCCACAAAAATCCCCTCAGGGAGCGCAAAATTCCCTCAAAATAACCCCAGAATCCCTCAGGGAGCCCAAAATCCCCTCAAAATAACCCAAAAAGCCATCAGGGAGCCCAAAATCCCCTCAAAATACACCCAAAATCCCGCAGGGAGCCCAAAATCCTCTCAAAATAACACAAAATCCCGCAAAAACCCCTCAGGGAGCCCAAAATCCCCTCAAAAGCTTCTCAAAATAGCCCCAAAATCCCCTCAGGGAGCCCAAAATCCCCTCAAAAGCTTCTCAATATAGCCCAAGAATCCCTCAGGGAGCCCAAAATCCCCTCAATATAGCCCAAAAACCCATCAGGGAGCCCAAAATCCCCTCAAAAGATACTCAAAAGTGCCCAGAAATCCCTCAGGCAACCCGAAATCCCCTCAAAATACCCTCAAAAGTGCCCGAAAACCACTCAGGGAGCCCCAAATCCCCTCTAAATACCGCAAAACTCCCCTCAGGGAGCCCAAAATCCCCTCAAAAGCTTCTCAAAATAACCCAAGAATCCCTCAGGGAGGCCAAAATCCCCTCAAAATAAGCCAAAAACCCCTCAGGATCACAAAATCCCCTCAAAATAGACCAAAAACCTTTCAGGCAGCCCAAAATCCCCTCAAAAGCTTCTCAAAATATCCCAAGAATCCCTCAGGGAGGCCAAAATCCCCTCAAAATAAGCCAAAAACCCCTCAGGATCACAAAATCCCCTCAAAACAGCCCAAAAACCTTTCAGGGAGCCCAAAATCCCCTCAAAATAGCCCAAAAACCCCTCAGGGAGCACAAAATCCCCTCAAAATACCCCAAAATCCCACAAAAATCCCCTCAGGGAGCCCCAAATCGCCTCAAAATACCTCCAAAATCACTCAGGGAGCCCAAAATCCCCTCAAAAGCTTCTCAATATAGCCCAAAAACCCCTCAGGGAGCCCAAAATCCCCTCAAAAGCTTCTCAAAATAGCCCAAGAATCCCTCAGGGAGCCCAAAATCCCCTCAAAATAACCCCAGAATCCCTCAGGGAGCCCAAAATCCCCTCAAAATCCCGCATAAATCCCCTCAGGGAGCCCAAAATCCCCTCAAAATAACCCCAAAATCCCGCAAAAATCTCCTCAGGGAGCCCAAAATCCCCTCAAAATAGCCCAAAAATCCCTCAGGGAGCCCAAATCCCCTCAAAATAGCCCCAAAAACCCCTCAGGGAGCCCAAAATCCCCTCAAAATAGCCCAAAATCCCTCAGGGAGGCCAAAATCCCCTCAAAAGCTTCCCAAAATAGCCCAAAAATCCCTCAGGGACCCCAAAATCCTCTCAAAATACCCAAGAATCCCTCAGGGAGCCCAAAATCCCCTCAAAATAAGCCAAAATCCCGCAAAAATCCACTCAGGAAGGCCAAAATCCCCTCAAAATAACCCCAGAATCCCTTCAGGGAGCCCAAAATCCCCTGAAAAGCTTCTCAAAATGGCCCAAGAATCCCTCAGGGAGCCCAAAATCCCCTCAAAATACCCCAAAAACCCCTCAGGAAGCCCAAAATCCCCTCAAAATGCCCCCAAAAACCCCTAAGGCAGCCCAAAATCCCCTCAAAATAGCCCAAAAATATATCTATGAGCCCAAAATCCCCTCAAAATACCCCCAAAATCCACCAGGGAGCCCAAAATACCCTCAAAAGCTTCTCAAAATAGCCCAAAAAACCCCTCAGGGAGCCCAAAATCCACTCAAAATAGCCCAAAAACCCATCAGGGAGCCCAAAATCCCCTCAAAAGATACTCAAAAGTGCCCAGAAATCCCTCAGGCAACCCGAAATCCCCTCAAAATACCCTCAAAAGTTCCCGAAAACCACTCAGGGAGCCCCAAATCCCCTCAAAATAGCCCAAAAACCCCTCAGGGAGCCCAAAATCCCCTCAAAAGCTTCTCAAAATAGCCCAAAAACCCCTCAGGAAGCCCAAAATCCCCTCAAAAGCTTCTCAAAATAGCCCAGGAATCCCTCAGGGAGCCCAAAATCCCCTCAAAATAACCCAAAATCCCGCAAAAATCCCCTCAGGGAGCCCAAAATCCCCTCAAAATAACCCCAGAATCCCTCAGGGAGCCCAAAATCCCCTCAAAAGCTTCCCAAGATAGCCCCAAAATCCCTCAGGGAGCCCAATATCCCCTCAAAATAGCCCAAAATACCACAAAAATCCCTCAGGGAGCCCAAAATCCCCCCAAAAGCTTCTCAAAATATCCCCAAAATCCCTCAGGGAGCCCAAAATCCTCTCAAAAGCTTCTCAAAATAGCCCAGAATCCACTGAGGGAGCCAAAAATCCACTCAATATAGGTCAAAAACCCATCAGGGAGCCCAAAATCCCCTCAAAATACCCCAAAACCCCCTCAGGGAGCCCAAAATCCCCTCAAAAGCTTCTCAAAATAGCCCAAAACCCCCTCAGGGAGCCCAAAATCCCCTCAAAATAAGCCAAAAACCCCTCAGGATCACAAAATCCCCTCAAAAGCTTCTCAAAATAGCCCAAAAACCCGTCAGGGAGCCCAAAATCCCCTCAAAAGCTTCTCAAAATCGCCCAAAAAACTCCTCAGGGAGCCCAAAATCCACTCAAAATAGCCCAAAAACCCATCAGGGAGCCCAAAATCCCCTCAAAAGATACTCAAAAGTGCCCAGAAATCCCTCAGGCAACCCGAAATCCCCTCAAAATACCCTCAAAAGTTCCCGAAAACCACTCAGGGAGCCCCAAATCCCCTCAAAATAGCCCAAAAACCCCTCAGGCAGCCCAAAATCCCCTCAAAAGCTTCTCAAAATAGCCCAAAAAACCCGTCAGGGAGCCCAAAATCCCCTCAAAAACTTCTCAAAATAGCCCGAAAACCCCTCAGGGAGCCCAAAATCCCATCAAAATACCCCCAAAATCCGCCAGGGAGCCCAAAATCCCCTCAAAATGCCCCAAAAACCCCTCAGGGGGCCCAAAATCCCCTCAAAATAGCCCAAAATCCCCTCAGGGAGCCCAAAATCCCCTCAAAATAGCCCAAAATCCCCTCAGGCAGCCCAAAATCCCCTCAAAAGCTTCTCAAAATAGCCCAGGAATCTTTCAGGGAGCCCAAAATCCCCTCAAAATAACCCAAAATCCCGCAAAAATCCCCTCAGGGAGCCCAAAATCCCCTCAAAAGCTTCTCAAAATAGCCCAAAAATCCCTCAGGGAGCCCAAAATCCCCTCAAAAGCGTCTCAAAACAGCCCAAAAATACCTCAGGGAGCTCAAAATAACCCCAGAATCCCTTCAGGGAGCCCAAAATCCCCTCAAAAGCTTCTCAAAATAGCCCAAAAATCCCTCAGGGAGCCCAAAATCCCCTCAAAATACCCCCAAAATCCCTCAGGGAGCCCAAAATCCCCTCAAAATAACCCAAAATCCCCTCAAAAACCCCTCAGGGAGCCCCAAATCCCCTCAAAATAGCCCAAAATCCCTCAGGGAGGCCAAAATCCTGTCAAAAGCTTCTTAAAATAGCCCAAAAACCCATCAGGGAGCCCAAAATCCCACCAAAAGATACTCAAAAGTGCCCAAAAATCCCTCAGGCAACCCGAAATCCCCTCAAAATAGCCCAAAAACCCATCAGGGAGCCCAAAATCCCATCAAAAGCTTCTCAAAATAGCCCAGGAATCCCTCAGGGAGCCCAAAATCCCCTCAAAATACCCCAAAAACCACTCTGGGAGACCCAAATCCCCTCAAAATAACCCAAAATCCCACAAAAATCCCCTCAGGGAGCGCAAAATTCCCTCAAAATAACCCCAGAATCCCTCAGGGAGCCCAAAATCCCCTCAAAATAACCCAAAAAGCCATCAGGGAGCCCAAAATCCCCTCAAAATACACCCAAAATCCCGCAGGGAGCCCAAAATCCTCTCAAAATAACACAAAATCCCGCAAAAACCCCTCAGGGAGCCCAAAATCCCCTCAAAAGCTTCTCAAAATAGCCCCAAAATCCCCTCAGGGAGCCCAAAATCCCCTCAAAAGCTTCTCAATATAGCCCAAGAATCCCTCAGGGAGCCCAAAATCCCCTCAATATAGCCCAAAAACCCATCAGGGAGCCCAAAATCCCCTCAAAAGATACTCAAAAGTGCCCAGAAATCCCTCAGGCAACCCGAAATCCCCTCAAAATACCCTCAAAAGTGCCCGAAAACCACTCAGGGAGCCCCAAATCCCCTCTAAATACCGCAAAACTCCCCTCAGGGAGCCCAAAATCCCCTCAAAAGCTTCTCAAAATAACCCAAGAATCCCTCAGGGAGGCCAAAATCCCCTCAAAATAAGCCAAAAACCCCTCAGGATCACAAAATCCCCTCAAAATAGACCAAAAACCTTTCAGGGAGCCCAAAATCCCCTCAAAAGCTTCTCAAAATATCCCAAGAATCCCTCAGGGAGGCCAAAATCCCCTCAAAATAAGCCAAAAACCCCTCAGGATCACAAAATCCCCTCAAAACAGCCCAAAAACCTTTCAGGGAGCCCAAAATCCCCTCAAAATAGCCCAAAAACCCCTCAGGGAGCACAAAATCCCCTCAAAATACCCCAAAATCCCACAAAAATCCCCTCAGGGAGCCCCAAATCGCCTCAAAATACCTCCAAAATCACTCAGGGAGCCCAAAATCCCCTCAAAAGCTTCTCAATATAGCCCAAAAACCCCTCAGGGAGCCCAAAATCCCCTCAAAAGCTTCTCAAAATAACCCAAGAATCCCTCAGGGAGCCCAAAATCCCCTCAAAATAACCCCAGAATCCCTCAGGGAGCCCAAAATCCCCTCAAAATCCCGCATAAATCCCCTCAGGGAGCCCAAAATCCCCTCAAAATAACCCCAAAATCCCGCAAAAATCTCGTCAGGGAGCCCAAAATCCCCTCAAAATAGCCCAAAAATCCCTCAGGGAGCCCAAATCCCCTCAAAATAGCCCCAAAAACCCCTCAGGGAGCCCAAAATCCCCTCAAAATAGCCCAAAATCCCTCAGGGAGGCCAAAATCCCCTCAAAAGCTTCTCAAAATAGCCCAAAAATCCCTCAGGGACCCCAAAATCCTCTCAAAATACCCAAGAATCCCTCAGGGAGCCCAAAATCCCCTCAAAATAAGCCAAAATCCCGCAAAAATCCACTCAGGAAGGCCAAAATCCCCTCAAAATAACCCCAGAATCCCTTCAGGGAGCCCAAAATCCCCTCAAAAGCTTCTCAAAATAGC
The DNA here is from genome assembly GCF_036417665.1 of Passer domesticus. NCBI lineage: Eukaryota > Metazoa > Chordata > Aves > Passeriformes > Passeridae > Passer > Passer domesticus. Next base: position 17,009 of record NW_026990091.1, on the reverse strand, counting down.
CCAAGAATCCCTCAGGGAGCCCAAAATCCCCTCAAAATAGCCCAAAAACCCCTCAGGGAGCCCAAAATCCCTTCAAAATACCCCCAAAATCCCGCAGGGAGCCCAAAATCACCTCAAAATAACCCAAAATCCCACAAAAACCCCTCAGGGAGCCCAAAATCCACTCAAAATAGCCCCAAAAACCCCTCAGGGAGGCCATAATCCCCTCAAAAGCTTCTCAAAATAGCCATCAAAATCCCTCAGGGAGCCCAAAATCCCCTCAAAATAGCCCAAAATCCAGCATAAATCCCCTCAGGGAGCCCAAAATCCCCTCAAAATAACCCAAAATCCAGCATAAATCCCCTCAGGGAGCCCAAAATCCCCTAAAAATAGCCCCAGAATCCTTCAGGGAGTCCAAAATCCCCTCAAAATACCCCCAAAAACCCCTCAGGGAGCCAAAAATCCCCACAAAATCCTGCAAAAATCCCCTCAGGGAGCCCAAAATCCCCTCAAAATATCGCAAAAATCCCTCAGGGAGCCCAAAATCCCCTCAAAAGCTTCTCAAAATAGCCCCAAAATCCCCTCAGGGAGCCAAAAATCCCCTCAAAAGCTTCTCAATATAGCCCAAGAATCCCTCAGGGAGCCCAAAATCCCCTCAAAATACCCCAAAAACCACTCTGGGAGACCCAAATCCCCTCAAAATAACCCAAAATCCCACAAAAATCCCCTCAGGGAGCGCAAAATTCCCTCAAAATAACCCCAGAATCCCTCAGGGAGCCCAAAATCCCCTCAAAATAACCCAAAAAGCCATCAGGGAGCCCAAAATCCCCTCAAAATACACCCAAAATCCCGCAGGGAGCCCAAAATCCTCTCAAAATAACACAAAATCCCGCAAAAACCCCTCAGGGAGCCCAAAATCCCCTCAAAAGCTTCTCAAAATAGCCCCAAAATCCCCTCAGGGAGCCCAAAATCCCCTCAAAAGCTTCTCAATATAGCCCAAGAATGCCTCAGGGAGCCCAAAATCCCCTCAAAAGCTTCTCAATATAGCCCAAGAATGCCTCAGGGAGCCCAAAATCCCCTCAATATAGCCCAAAAACCCATCAGGGAGCCCAAAATCCCCTCAAAAGATACTCAAAAGTGCCCAGAAATCCCTCAGGCAACCCGAAATCCCCTCAAAATACCCACAAAAGTGCCCGAAAACCACTCAGGGAGCCCCAAATCCCCTCAAAATACCGCAAAACTCCCCTCAGGGAGCCCAAAATCCCCTCAAAAGCTTCTCAAAATAACCCAAGAATCCCTCAGGGAGGCCAAAATCCCCTCAAAATAAGCCAAAAACCCCTCAGGATCACAAAATCCCGTCAAAATAGACCAAAAACCTTTCAGGGAGCCCAAAATCCCCTCAAAAGCTTCTCAAAATATCCCAAGAATCCCTCAGGGAGGCCAAAATCCCCTCAAAATAAGCCAAAAACCCCTCAGGATCACAAAATCCCCTCAAAACAGCCCAAAAACCTTTCAGGGAGCCCAAAATCCCCTCAAAATAGCCCAAAAACCCCTCAGGGAGCACAAAATCCCCTCAAAATACCCCAAAATTCCACAAAAATCCCCTCAGGGAGCCCCAAATCGCCTCAAAATACCTCCAAAATCACTCAGGGAGCCCAAAATCCCCTCAAAAGCTTCTCAATATAGCCCAAAAACCCCTCAGGGAGCCCAAAATCCCCTCAAAAGCTTCTCAAAATAGCCCAAGAATCCCTCAGGGAGCCCAAAATCCCCTCAAAATAACCCCAGAATCCCTCAGGGAGCCCAAAATCCCCTCAAAATCCCGCATAAATCCCCTCAGGGAGCCCAAAATCCCCTCAAAATAACCCCAAAATCCCGCAAAAATCTCGTCAGGGAGCCCAAAATCCCCTCAAAATAGCCCAAAAATCCCTCAGGGAGCCCAAATCCCCTCAAAATAGCCCAAAAACCCCTCAGGGAGCCCAAAATCCCCTCAAAATAGCCCAAAATCCCTCAGGGAGCCCAAAATCCCCTCAAAAGCTTCTCAAAATAGCCCAAAAATCCCTCAGGGACCCCAAAATCCTCTCAAAATACCCAAGAATCCCTCAGGGAGCCCAAAATCCCCTCAAAATAAGCCAAAATCCCGCAAAAATCCACTCAGGAAGGCCAAAATCCCCTCAAAATAATCCCAGAATCCCTTCAGGGAGCCCAAAATCCCCTCAAAAGCTTCTCAAAATAGCCCAAAAACCCCTCAGTGAGCCCAAAATCCCCTCAAAATAGCCCAAAAACCCCTCAGGGAGCCCAAAATCCCTTCAAAATACCCCCAAAATCCCGCAGGGAGCCCAAAATCACCTCAAAATAACCCAAAATCCCACAAAAACCCCTCAGGGAGCCCAAAATCCACTCAAAATAGCCCCAAAAACCCCTCAGGGAGGCCATAATCCCCTCAAAAGCTTCCCAAAATAGCCATCAAAATCCCTCAGGGACCCCAAATCCCCTCAAAATAGCCCAAAATCCAGCATAAATCCCCTCAGGGAGCCCAAAATCCCCTCAAAATAACCCAAAATCCAGCATAAATCCCCTCAGGGAGCCCAAAATCCCCTCAAAATAACCCCAGAATCCTTCAGGGAGTCCAAAATCCCCTCAAAATACCCCCAAAAACCCCTCAGGGAGCCAAAAATCCCCACAAAATCCTGCAAAAATCCCCTCAGGGAGCCCAAAATCCCCTCAAAATACCGCAAAAATCCCTCAGGGAGCCCAAAATCCCCTCAAAAGCTTCTCAAAATAGCCCCAAAATCCCCTCAGGGAGCCAAAAATCCCCTCAAAAGCTTCTCAATATAGCCCAAGAATCCCTCAGGGAGCCCAAAATCCCCTCAAAAGCTTCTCAAAATAGCCCAAAAACCCCTCAGGGAGCCCAAAATCCACTCAATATAGCCCAAAAACCCATCAGGGAGCCCAAAATCCCCTCAAAAGCTACTCAAAAGTGCCCAGAAATCCCTCAGGCAACCCGAAATCCCCTCAAAATACCCTCAAAAGTGCCCGAAAACCCCTCACGGAGCCCCAAATCCCCTCAAAATACCGCAAAACTCCCCTCAGGGAGCCCAAAATCCCCTCAAAAGCTTCTCAAAATAGCCCAAAAACTCCTCAGGGAGCCCAAAATCCCCTCAAAATCCCCTCAAAATAGCCCAGGAATCCCTCAGGGAGCCCAAAATCCCCTCAAAATAACCCAAAATCCCGCAAAAATCCCCTCAGGGAGCCCAAAATCCCCTCAAAACACCCCAAAAATCCCTCAGGGAGCCCAAAATCCCCTCAAAATAACCCAAAATCCCGCAAAAATCCCTCAGGGAGCCCAAAATCCCCTCAAAATAACCCAAAATCCCCTCAGGGAGCCCAAAATCCCCTCAAAAGCTTTTCAAAATAGCCCAAAAATCCCTCAGGGAGCCCAAAATCCCCTCAAAAGCGTCTCAAAACAGCACAAAAATCCCTCAGGGAGCTCAAAATAGCCCCAAAATCCCCTCAGGGAGCCCAAAATCCCCTCAAAAGCTTCTCAATATAGCCCAAGAATCCCTCAGGGAGCCCAAAATCCCCTCAAAATACCCCAAAAACCACTCTGGGAGACCCAAATCCCCTCAAAATAACCCAAAATCCCACAAAAATCCCCTCAGGGAGCGCAAAATTCCCTCAAAATAACCCCAGAATCCCTCAGGGAGCCCAAAATCCCCTCAAAATAACCCAAAAAGCCATCAGGGAGCCCAAAATCCCCTCAAAATACACCCAAAATCCCGCAGGGAGCCCAAAATCCTCTCAAAATAACACAAAATCCCGCAAAAACCCCTCAGGGAGCCCAAAATCCCCTCAAAAGCTTCTCAATATAGCCCAAGAATGCCTCAGGGAGCCCAAAATCCCCTCAAAAGCTTCTCAATATAGCCCAAGAATGCCTCAGGGAGCCCAAAATCCCCTCAATATAGCCCAAAAACCCATCAGGGAGCCCAAAATCCCCTCAAAAGATACTCAAAAGTGCCCAGAAATCCCTCAGGCAACCCGAAATCCCCTCAAAATACCCTCAAAAGTGCCCGAAAACCACTCAGGGAGCCCCAAATCCCCTCTAAATACCGCAAAACTCCCCTCAGGGAGCCCAAAATCCCCTCAAAAGCTTCTCAAAATAACCCAAGAATCCCTCAGGGAGGCCAAAATCCCCTCAAAATAAGCCAAAAACCTTTCAGGGAGCCCAAAATCCCCTCAAAAGCTTCTCAAAATATCCCAAGAATCCCTCAGGGAGGCCAAAATCCCCTCAAAATAAGCCAAAAACCCCTCAGGATCACAAAATCCCCTCAAAACAGCCCAAAAACCTTTCAGGGAGCCCAAAATCCCCTCAAAATAGCCCAAAAACCCCTCAGGGAGCACAAAATCCCCTCAAAATACCCCAAAATTCCACAAAAATCCCCTCAGGGAGCCCCAAATCGCCTCAAAATACCTCCAAAATCACTCAGGGAGCCCAAAATCCCCTCAAAAGCTTCTCAATATAGCCCAAAAACCCCTCAGGGAGCCCAAAATCCCCTCAAAAGCTTCTCAAAATAGCCCAAGAATCCCTCAGGGAGCCCAAAATCCCCTCAAAATAACCCCAGAATCCCTCAGGGAGCCCAAAATCCCCTCAAAATCCCGCATAAATCCCCTCAGGGAGCCCAAAATCCCCTCAAAATAACCCCAAAATCCCGCAAAAATCTCGTCAGGGAGCCCAAAATCCCCTCAAAATAGCCCAAAAATCCCTCAGGGAGCCCAAATCCCCTCAAAATAGCCCCAAAAACCCCTCAGGGAGCCCAAAATCCCCTCAAAATAGCCCAAAATCCCTCAGGGAGCCCAAAATCCCCTCAAAAGCTTCTCAAAATAGCCCAAAAATCCCTCAGGGACCCCAAAATCCTCTCAAAATACCCAAGAATCCCTCAGGGAGCCCAAAATCCCCTCAAAATAAGCCAAAATCCCGCAAAAATCCACTCAGGAAGGCCAAAATCCCCTCAAAATAACCCCAGAATCCCTTCAGGGAGCCCAAAATCCCCTCAAAAGCTTCTCAAAATAGCCCAAAAACCCCTCAGTGAGCCCAAAATCCCCTCAAAATAGCCCAAAAACCCCTCAGGGAGCCCAAAATCCCTTCAAAATACCCCCAAAATCCCGCAGGGAGCCCAAAATCACCTCAAAATAACCCAAAATCCCACAAAAACCCCTCAGGGAGCCCAAAATCCACTCAAAATAGCCCCAAAAACCCCTCAGGGAGGCCATAATCCCCTCAAAAGCTTCCCAAAATAGCCATCAAAATCCCTCAGGGAGCCCAAAATCCCCTCAAAATAGCCCAAAATCCAGCATAAATCCCCTCAGGGAGCCCAAAATCCCCTCAAAATAACCCAAAATCCAGCATAAATCCCCTCAGGGAGCCCAAAATCCCCTCAAAATAACCCCAGAATCCTTCAGGGAGTCCAAAATCCCCTCAAAATACCCCCAAAAACCCCTCAGGGAGCCAAAAATCCCCACAAAATCCTGCAAAAATCCCCTCAGGGAGCCCAAAATCCCCTCAAAATACCGCAAAAATCCCTCAGGGAGCCCAAAATCCCCTCAAAAGCTTCTCAAAATAGCCCCAAAATCCCCTCAGGGAGCCAAAAATCCCCTCAAAAGCTTCTCAATATAGCCCAAGAATCCCTCAGGGAGCCCAAAATCCCCTCAAAAGCTTCTCAAAATAGCCCAAAAACCCCTCAGGGAGCCCAAAATCCACTCAATATAGCCCAAAAACCCATCAGGGAGCCCAAAATCCCCTCAAAAGCTACTCAAAAGTGCCCAGAAATCCCTCAGGCAACCCGAAATCCCCTCAAAATACCCTCAAAAGTGCCCGAAAACCCCTCACGGAGCCCCAAATCCCCTCAAAATACCGCAAAACTCCCCTCAGGGAGCCCAAAATCCCCTCAAAAGCTTCTCAAAATAGCCCAAAAACTCCTCAGGGAGCCCAAAATCCCCTCAAAATCCCCTCAAAATAGCCCAGGAATCCCTCAGGGAGCCCAAAATCCCCTCAAAATAACCCAAAATCCCGCAAAAATCCCCTCAGGGAGCCCAAAATCCCCTCAAAACACCCCAAAAATCCCTCAGGGAGCCCAAAATCCCCTCAAAATAACCCAAAATCCCGCAAAAATCCCTCAGGGAGCCCAAAATCCCCTCAAAATAACCCAAAATCCCCTCAGGGAGCCCAAAATCCCCTCAAAAGCTTTTCAAAATAGCCCAAAAATCCCTCAGGGAGCCCAAAATCCCCTCAAAAGCGTCTCAAAACAGCACAAAAATCCCTCAGGGAGCTCAAAATAACCCCAGAATCCCTTCAGGGAGCCCAAAATCCCCTCAAAAGCTTCTCAAAATAGCCCAAAAATCCCTCAGGGAGCCCAAAATCCCCTCAAAAGCGTCTCAAAACAGCCCAAAAATCCCTCAGGGAGCTCAAAATAACCCCAGAATCCCTTCAGGGAGCCCAAAATCCCCTCAAAAGCTTCTCAAAATAGCCCAAAAATCCCTCAGGGAGCCCAAAATCCCCTCAAAATACCCCCAAAATCCCTCAGGGAGCCCAAAATCCCCTCAAAATAACCCAAAATCCCCTCAAAAACCCCTCAGGGAGCCCCAAATCCCCTCAAAATAGCCCAAAATCCCTCAGGGAGGCCAAAATCCTGTCAAAAGCTTCTTAAAATAGCCCAAAAACCCATCAGGGAGCCCAAAATCCCACCAAAAGATACTCAAAAGTGCCCAAAAATCCCTCAGGCAACCCGAAATCCCCTCAAAATAGCCCAAAAACCCCTCAGGGCGCCCAAAATCCCATCAAAAGCTTCTCAAAATAGCCCAGGAATCCCTCAGGGAGCCCAAAATCCCCTCAAAATACCCCAAAAACCACTCTGGGAGACCCAAATCCCCTCAAAATAACCCAAAATCCCACAAAAATCCCCTCAGGGAGCGCAAAATTCCCTCAAAATAACCCCAGAATCCCTCAGGGAGCCCAAAATCCCCTCAAAATCCCGCATAAATCCCCTCAGGGAGCCCAAAATCCCCTCAAAATAGCCCAAAAATCCCTCAGGGAGCCCAAATCCCCTCAAAATAGCCCCAAAAACCCCTCAGGGAGCCCAAAATCCCCTCAAAATAGCCCAAAATCCCTCAGGGAGGCCAAAATCCCCTCAAAAGCTTCTCAAAATAGCCCCAAAATCCCCTCAGGGAGCCCAAAATCCCCTCAAAAGCTTCTCAATATAGCCCAAGAATGCCTCAGGGAGCCCAAAATCCCCTCAAAAGCTTCTCAATATAGCCCAAGAATGCCTCAGGGAGCCCAAAATCCCCTCAATATAGCCCAAAAACCCATCAGGGAGCCCAAAATCCCCTCAAAAGATACTCAAAAGTGCCCAGAAATCCCTCAGGCAACCCGAAATCCCCTCAAAATACCCACAAAAGTGCCCGAAAACCACTCAGGGAGCCCCAAATCCCCTCAAAATACCGCAAAACTCCCCTCAGGGAGCCCAAAATCCCCTCAAAAGCTTCTCAAAATAACCCAAGAATCCCTCAGGGAGGCCAAAATCCCCTCAAAATAAGCCAAAAACCCCTCAGGATCACAAAATCCCGTCAAAATAGACCAAAAACCTTTCAGGGAGCCCAAAATCCCCTCAAAAGCTTCTCAAAATATCCCAAGAATCCCTCAGGGAGGCCAAAATCCCCTCAAAATAAGCCAAAAACCCCTCAGGATCACAAAATCCCCTCAAAACAGCCCAAAAACCTTTCAGGGAGCCCAAAATCCCCTCAAAATAGCCCAAAAACCCCTCAGGGAGCACAAAATCCCCTCAAAATACCCCAAAATTCCACAAAAATCCCCTCAGGGAGCCCCAAATCGCCTCAAAATACCTCCAAAATCACTCAGGGAGCCCAAAATCCCCTCAAAAGCTTCTCAATATAGCCCAAAAACCCCTCAGGGAGCCCAAAATCCCCTCAAAAGCTTCTCAAAATAGCCCAAGAATCCCTCAGGGAGCCCAAAATCCCCTCAAAATAACCCCAGAATCCCTCTGGGAGCCCAAAATCCCCTCAAAATCCCGCATAAATCCCCTCAGGGAGCCCAAAATCCCCTCAAAATAACCCCAAAATCCCGCAAAAATCTCGTCAGGGAGCCCAAAATCCCCTCAAAATAGCCCAAAAATCCCTCAGGGAGCCCAAATCCCCTCAAAATAGCCCCAAAAACCCCTCAGGGAGCCCAAAATCCCCTCAAAATAGCCCAAAATCCCTCAGGGAGCCCAAAATCCCCTCAAAAGCTTCTCAAAATAGCCCAAAAATCCCTCAGGGACCCCAAAATCCTCTCAAAATACCCAAGAATCCCTCAGGGAGCCCAAAATCCCCTCAAAATAAGCCAAAATCCCGCAAAAATCCACTCAGGAAGGCCAAAATCCCCTCAAAATAATCCCAGAATCCCTTCAGGGAGCCCAAAATCCCCTCAAAAGCTTCTCAAAATAGCCCAAAAACCCCTCAGTGAGCCCAAAATCCCCTCAAAATAGCCCAAAAACCCCTCAGGGAGCCCAAAATCCCTTCAAAATACCCCCAAAATCCCGCAGGGAGCCCAAAATCACCTCAAAATAACCCAAAATCCCACAAAAACCCCTCAGGGAGCCCAAAATCCACTCAAAATAGCCCCAAAAACCCCTCAGGGAGGCCATAATCCCCTCAAAAGCTTCCCAAAATAGCCATCAAAATCCCTCAGGGAGCCCAAAATCCCCTCAAAATAGCCCAAAATCCAGCATAAATCCCCTCAGGGAGCCCAAAATCCCCTCAAAATAACCCAAAATCCAGCATAAATCCCCTCAGGGAGCCCAAAATCCCCTCAAAATAACCCCAGAATCCTTCAGGGAGTCCAAAATCCCCTCAAAATACCCCCAAAAACCCCTCAGGGAGCCAAAAATCCCCACAAAATCCTGCAAAAATCCCCTCAGGGAGCCCAAAATCCCCTCAAAATAACCCCAGAATCCTTCAGGGAGTCCAAAATCCCCTCAAAATACCCCCAAAAACCCCTCAGGGAGCCAAAAATCCCCACAAAATCCTGCAAAAATCCCCTCAGGGAGCCCAAAATCCCCTCAAAATACCGCAAAAATCCCTCAGGGAGCCCAAAATCCCCTCAAAAGCTTCTCAAAATAGCCCCAAAATCCCCTCAGGGAGCCAAAAATCCCCTCAAAAGCTTCTCAATATAGCCCAAGAATCCCTCAGGGAGCCCAAAATCCCCTCAAAAGCTTCTCAAAATAGCCCAAAAACCCCTCAGGGAGCCCAAAATCCACTCAATATAGCCCAAAAACCCATCAGGGAGCCCAAAATCCCCTCAAAAGCTACTCAAAAGTGCCCAGAAATCCCTCAGGCAACCCGAAATCCCCTCAAAATACCCTCAAAAGTGCCCGAAAACCCCTCACGGAGCCCCAAATCCCCTCAAAATACCGCAAAACTCCCCTCAGGGAGCCCAAAATCCCCTCAAAAGCTTCTCAAAATAGCCCAAAAACTCCTCAGGGAGCCCAAAATCCCCTCAAAATCCCCTCAAAATAGCCCAGGAATCCCTCAGGGAGCCCAAAATCCCCTCAAAATAACCCAAAATCCCGCAAAAATCCCCTCAGGGAGCCCAAAATCCCCTCAAAACACCCCAAAAATCCCTCAGGGAGCCCAAAATCCCCTCAAAATAACCCAAAATCCCGCAAAAATCCCTCAGGGAGCCCAAAATCCCCTCAAAATAACCCAAAATCCCCTCAGGGAGCCCAAAATCCCCTCAAAAGCTTTTCAAAATAGCCCAAAAATCCCTCAGGGAGCCCAAAATCCCCTCAAAAGCGTCTCAAAACAGCACAAAAATCCCTCAGGGAGCTCAAAATAACCCCAGAATCCCTTCAGGGAGCCCAAAATCCCCTCAAAAGCTTCTCAAAATAGCCCAAAAATCCCTCAGGGAGCCCAAAATCCCCTCAAAAGCGTCTCAAAACAGCCCAAAAATCCCTCAGGGAGCTCAAAATAACCCCAGAATCCCTTCAGGGAGCCCAAAATCCCCTCAAAAGCTTCTCAAAATAGCCCAAAAATCCCTCAGGGAGCCCAAAATCCCCTCAAAATACCCCCAAAATCCCTCAGGGAGCCCAAAATCCCCTCAAAATAACCCAAAATCCCCTCAAAAACCCCTCAGGGAGCCCCAAATCCCCTCAAAATAGCCCAAAATCCCTCAGGGAGGCCAAAATCCTGTCAAAAGCTTCTTAAAATAGCCCAAAAACCCATCAGGGAGCCCAAAATCCCACCAAAAGATACTCAAAAGTGCCCAAAAATCCCTCAGGCAACCCGAAATCCCCTCAAAATAGCCCAAAAACCCCTCAGGGCGCCCAAAATCCCATCAAAAGCTTCTCAAAATAGCCCAGGAATCCCTCAGGGAGCCCAAAATCCCCTCAAAATACCCCAAAAACCACTCTGGGAGACCCAAATCCCCTCAAAATAACCCAAAATCCCACAAAAATCCCCTCAGGGAGCGCAAAATTCCCTCAAAATAACCCCAGAATCCCTCAGGGAGCCCAAAATCCCCTCAAAATCCCGCATAAATCCCCTCAGGGAGCCCAAAATCCCCTCAAAATAGCCCAAAAATCCCTCAGGGAGCCCAAATCCCCTCAAAATAGCCCCAAAAACCCCTCAGGGAGCCCAAAATCCCCTCAAAATAGCCCAAAATCCCTCAGGGAGGCCAAAATCCCCTCAAAAGCTTCTCAAAATAGCCCCAAAATCCCCTCAGGGAGCCCAAAATCCCCTCAAAAGCTTCTCAATATAGCCCAAGAATGCCTCAGGGAGCCCAAAATCCCCTCAAAAGCTTCTCAATATAGCCCAAGAATGCCTCAGGGAGCCCAAAATCCCCTCAATATAGCCCAAAAACCCATCAGGGAGCCCAAAATCCCCTCAAAAGATACTCAAAAGTGCCCAGAAATCCCTCAGGCAACCCGAAATCCCCTCAAAATACCCACAAAAGTGCCCGAAAACCACTCAGGGAGCCCCAAATCCCCTCAAAATACCGCAAAACTCCCCTCAGGGAGCCCAAAATCCCCTCAAAAGCTTCTCAAAATAACCCAAGAATCCCTCAGGGAGGCCAAAATCCCCTCAAAATAAGCCAAAAACCCCTCAGGATCACAAAATCCCGTCAAAATAGACCAAAAACCTTTCAGGGAGCCCAAAATCCCCTCAAAAGCTTCTCAAAATATCCCAAGAATCCCTCAGGGAGGCCAAAATCCCCTCAAAATAAGCCAAAAACCCCTCAGGATCACAAAATCCCCTCAAAACAGCCCAAAAACCTTTCAGGGAGCCCAAAATCCCCTCAAAATAGCCCAAAAACCCCTCAGGGAGCACAAAATCCCCTCAAAATACCCCAAAATTCCACAAAAATCCCCTCAGGGAGCCCCAAATCGCCTCAAAATACCTCCAAAATCACTCAGGGAGCCCAAAATCCCCTCAAAAGCTTCTCAATATAGCCCAAAAACCCCTCAGGGAGCCCAAAATCCCCTCAAAAGCTTCTCAAAATAGCCCAAGAATCCCTCAGGGAGCCCAAAATCCCCTCAAAATAACCCCAGAATCCCTCTGGGAGCCCAAAATCCCCTCAAAATCCCGCATAAATCCCCTCAGGGAGCCCAAAATCCCCTCAAAATAACCCCAAAATCCCGCAAAAATCTCGTCAGGGAGCCCAAAATCCCCTCAAAATAGCCCAAAAATCCCTCAGGGAGCCCAAATCCCCTCAAAATAGCCCCAAAAACCCCTCAGGGAGCCCAAAATCCCCTCAAAATAGCCCAAAATCCCTCAGGGAGCCCAAAATCCCCTCAAAAGCTTCTCAAAATAGCCCAAAAATCCCTCAGGGACCCCAAAATCCTCTCAAAATACCCAAGAATCCCTCAGGGAGCCCAAAATCCCCTCAAAATAAGCCAAAATCCCGCAAAAATCCACTCAGGAAGGCCAAAATCCCCTCAAAATAATCCCAGAATCCCTTCAGGGAGCCCAAAATCCCCTCAAAAGCTTCTCAAAATAGCCCAAAAACCCCTCAGTGAGCCCAAAATCCCCTCAAAATAGCCCAAAAACCCCTCAGGGAGCCCAAAATCCCTTCAAAATACCCCCAAAATCCCGCAGGGAGCCCAAAATCACCTCAAAATAACCCAAAATCCCACAAAAACCCCTCAGGGAGCCCAAAATCCACTCAAAATAGCCCCAAAAACCCCTCAGGGAGGCCATAATCCCCTCAAAAGCTTCCCAAAATAGCCATCAAAATCCCTCAGGGAGCCCAAAATCCCCTCAAAATAGCCCAAAATCCAGCATAAATCCCCTCAGGGAGCCCAAAATCCCCTCAAAATAACCCAAAATCCAGCATAAATCCCCTCAGGGAGCCCAAAATCCCCTCAAAATAACCCCAGAATCCTTCAGGGAGTCCAAAATCCCCTCAAAATACCCCCAAAAACCCCTCAGGGAGCCAAAAATCCCCACAAAATCCTGCAAAAATCCCCTCAGGGAGCCCAAAATCCCCTCAAAATAACCCCAGAATCCTTCAGGGAGTCCAAAATCCCCTCAAAATACCCCCAAAAACCCCTCAGGGAGCCAAAAATCCCCACAAAATCCTGCAAAAATCCCCTCAGGGAGCCCAAAATCCCCTCAAAATACCGCAAAAATCCCTCAGGGAGCCCAAAATCCCCTCAAAAGCTTCTCAAAATAGCCCCAAAATCCCCTCAGGGAGCCAAAAATCCCCTCAAAAGCTTCTCAATATAGCCCAAGAATCCCTCAGGGAGCCCAAAATCCCCTCAAAAGCTTCTCAAAATAGCCCAAAAACCCCTCAGGGAGCCCAAAATCCACTCAATATAGCCCAAAAACCCATCAGGGAGCCCAAAATCCCCTCAAAAGCTACTCAAAAGTGCCCAGAAATCCCTCAGGCAACCCGAAATCCCCTCAAAATACCCTCAAAAGTGCCCGAAAACCCCTCACGGAGCCCCAAATCCCCTCAAAATACCGCAAAACTCCCCTCAGGGAGCCCAAAATCCCCTCAAAAGCTTCTCAAAATAGCCCAAAAACTCCTCAGGGAGCCCAAAATCCCCTCAAAATCCCCTCAAAATAGCCCAGGAATCCCTCAGGGAGCCCAAAATCCCCTCAAAATAACCCAAAATCCCGCAAAAATCCCCTCAGGGAGCCCAAAATCCCCTCAAAACACCCCAAAAATCCCTCAGGGAGCCCAAAATCCCCTCAAAATAACCCAAAATCCCGCAAAAATCCCTCAGGGAGCCCAAAATCCCCTCAAAATAACCCAAAATCCCCTCAGGGAGCCCAAAATCCCCTCAAAAGCTTTTCAAAATAGCCCAAAAATCCCTCAGGGAGCCCAAAATCCCCTCAAAAGCGTCTCAAAACAGCACAAAAATCCCTCAGGGAGCTCAAAATAACCCCAGAATCCCTTCAGGGAGCCCAAAATCCCCTCAAAAGCTTCTCAAAATAGCCCAAAAATCCCTCAGGGAGCCCAAAATCCCCTCAAAAGCTTCTCAAAATAGACAAAAAATCCCTCAGGGAGCCCAAAATCCCCTCAAAAGCTTCTCAAAATAGCCCAAGAATCCCTCAGGGAGCCCAATATCCCCTCAAAATAGCCCAAAATCCCCTCAAAATCCCCTCAGGGAGCCCAAAATCCCCTCAAAATAACCCCAGAATCCCTCAGGGAGCCCAAAATCCCCTCAAAAGCTTCTCAAAATAGCCCAGGAATCTTTCAGGGAGCCCAAAATCCCCTCAAAATAACCCAAAATCCCACAAAAATCCCCTCAGGGAGCCCAAAATCCCCTCAAAAGCTTCTCAAAACAGCCCAAAAATCCCTCAGGGAGCCCAAAATCCCCTCAAAAGCGTCTCAAAACAGCCCAAAAATCCCTCAGGGAGCCCAAAATCCCCTCAAAATACCCCCAAAATCCCTCAGGGAGCCCAAAATCCCCTCAAAATAACCCAAAATCCCCTCAAAAACCCCTCAGGGAGCCCCAAATCCCCTCAAAATAGCCCAAAATCCCTCAGGGAGGCCAAAATCCTGTCAAAAGCTTCTTAAAATAGCCCAAAAACCCGTCAGGGAGCCCAAAATCCCATCAAAAGCTTCTCAAAATAGCCCAGGAATCCCTCAGGGAGCCCAAAATCCCCTCAAAATACCCCAAAAACCACTCTGGGAGACCCAAATCCCCTCAAAATAACCCAAAATCCCACAAAAATCCCCTCAGGGAGCGCAAAATTCCCTCAAAATAACCCCAGAATCCCTCAGGGAGCCCAAAATCCCCTCAAAATAACCCAAAAAGCCATCAGGGAGCCCAAAATCCCCTCAAAATACACCCAAAATCCCGCAGGGAGCCCAAAATCCTCTCAAAATAACACAAAATCCCGCAAAAACCCCTCAGGGAGCCCAAAATCCCCTCAAAAGCTTCTCAAAATAGCCCCAAAATCCCCTCAGGGAGCCCAAAATCCCCTCAAAAGCTTCTCAATATAGCCCAAGAATCCCTCAGGGAGCCCAAAATCCCCTCAATATAGCCCAAAAACCCATCAGGGAGCCCAAAATCCCCTCAAAAGATACTCAAAAGTGCCCAGAAATCCCTCAGGCAACCCGAAATCCCCTCAAAATACCCTCAAAAGTGCCCGAAAACCACTCAGGGAGCCCCAAATCCCCTCTAAATACCGCAAAACTCCCCTCAGGGAGCCCAAAATCCCCTCAAAAGCTTCTCAAAATAACCCAAGAATCCCTCAGGGAGGCCAAAATCCCCTCAAAATAAGCCAAAAACCCCTCAGGATCACAAAATCCCCTCAAAATAGACCAAAAACCTTTCAGGCAGCCCAAAATCCCCTCAAAAGCTTCTCAAAATATCCCAAGAATCCCTCAGGGAGGCCAAAATCCCCTCAAAATAAGCCAAAAACCCCTCAGGATCACAAAATCCCCTCAAAACAGCCCAAAAACCTTTCAGGGAGCCCAAAATCCCCTCAAAATAGCCCAAAAACCCCTCAGGGAGCACAAAATCCCCTCAAAATACCCCAAAATCCCACAAAAATCCCCTCAGGGAGCCCCAAATCGCCTCAAAATACCTCCAAAATCACTCAGGGAGCCCAAAATCCCCTCAAAAGCTTCTCAATATAGCCCAAAAACCCCTCAGGGAGCCCAAAATCCCCTCAAAAGCTTCTCAAAATAGCCCAAGAATCCCTCAGGGAGCCCAAAATCCCCTCAAAATAACCCCAGAATCCCTCAGGGAGCCCAAAATCCCCTCAAAATCCCGCATAAATCCCCTCAGGGAGCCCAAAATCCCCTCAAAATAACCCCAAAATCCCGCAAAAATCTCCTCAGGGAGCCCAAAATCCCCTCAAAATAGCCCAAAAATCCCTCAGGGAGCCCAAATCCCCTCAAAATAGCCCCAAAAACCCCTCAGGGAGCCCAAAATCCCCTCAAAATAGCCCAAAATCCCTCAGGGAGGCCAAAATCCCCTCAAAAGCTTCCCAAAATAGCCCAAAAATCCCTCAGGGACCCCAAAATCCTCTCAAAATACCCAAGAATCCCTCAGGGAGCCCAAAATCCCCTCAAAATAAGCCAAAATCCCGCAAAAATCCACTCAGGAAGGCCAAAATCCCCTCAAAATAACCCCAGAATCCCTTCAGGGAGCCCAAAATCCCCTGAAAAGCTTCTCAAAATGGCCCAAGAATCCCTCAGGGAGCCCAAAATCCCCTCAAAATACCCCAAAAACCCCTCAGGAAGCCCAAAATCCCCTCAAAATGCCCCCAAAAACCCCTAAGGCAGCCCAAAATCCCCTCAAAATAGCCCAAAAATATATCTATGAGCCCAAAATCCCCTCAAAATACCCCCAAAATCCACCAGGGAGCCCAAAATACCCTCAAAAGCTTCTCAAAATAGCCCAAAAAACCCCTCAGGGAGCCCAAAATCCACTCAAAATAGCCCAAAAACCCATCAGGGAGCCCAAAATCCCCTCAAAAGATACTCAAAAGTGCCCAGAAATCCCTCAGGCAACCCGAAATCCCCTCAAAATACCCTCAAAAGTTCCCGAAAACCACTCAGGGAGCCCCAAATCCCCTCAAAATAGCCCAAAAACCCCTCAGGGAGCCCAAAATCCCCTCAAAAGCTTCTCAAAATAGCCCAAAAACCCCTCAGGAAGCCCAAAATCCCCTCAAAAGCTTCTCAAAATAGCCCAGGAATCCCTCAGGGAGCCCAAAATCCCCTCAAAATAACCCAAAATCCCGCAAAAATCCCCTCAGGGAGCCCAAAATCCCCTCAAAATAACCCCAGAATCCCTCAGGGAGCCCAAAATCCCCTCAAAAGCTTCCCAAGATAGCCCCAAAATCCCTCAGGGAGCCCAATATCCCCTCAAAATAGCCCAAAATACCACAAAAATCCCTCAGGGAGCCCAAAATCCCCCCAAAAGCTTCTCAAAATATCCCCAAAATCCCTCAGGGAGCCCAAAATCCTCTCAAAAGCTTCTCAAAATAGCCCAGAATCCACTGAGGGAGCCAAAAATCCACTCAATATAGGTCAAAAACCCATCAGGGAGCCCAAAATCCCCTCAAAATACCCCAAAACCCCCTCAGGGAGCCCAAAATCCCCTCAAAAGCTTCTCAAAATAGCCCAAAACCCCCTCAGGGAGCCCAAAATCCCCTCAAAATAAGCCAAAAACCCCTCAGGATCACAAAATCCCCTCAAAAGCTTCTCAAAATAGCCCAAAAACCCGTCAGGGAGCCCAAAATCCCCTCAAAAGCTTCTCAAAATCGCCCAAAAAACTCCTCAGGGAGCCCAAAATCCACTCAAAATAGCCCAAAAACCCATCAGGGAGCCCAAAATCCCCTCAAAAGATTACTCAAAAGTGCCCAGAAATCCCTCAGGCAACCCGAAATCCCCTCAAAATACCCTCAAAAGTTCCCGAAAAACCACTCAGGGAGCCCCAAATCCCCTCAAAATAGCCCAAAAACCCCTCAGGCAGCCCAAAATCCCCTCAAAAGCTTCTCAAAATAGCCCAAAAAACCCGTCA